>NW_018165684.1:102900-188746 GCF_001263595.1 Phalaenopsis equestris | reverse complement strand
GTGGGTTCAAGTGATCAAAGTTTAAGTTTAGGTTTGGGCTACGTTAGCCATGTCAATTGACCCAATTGATTGATTAACATTGTGTAGATGATTATTATAAAAATTTTTGGTGAAGGGTTGAAGTGATTTTGAGTTCAATTAGTAGGTCAATTTGAGGGATTTTTTAAATTTGATCAATTTGGGCATGTTGGGCTATACATGGGTCTAGGTTAGGCTAGCATTGGACTAAGTCCAAATTAAATGATTCAAATGATCAAGAGAGGTGTTGTGAATACTTTTCATGAAGGGATAGAGTGGAAATTTTGGGGCTAAGGCCATCAATTTGGTGAGATTTTGAGACATGGCCAATTTGGGGCAAATTTGGGGCTTTTGGACTTAGGTTGAAATCAAATGAATTTGAGGTTTCACTAAGTCCAATTGAAGGTTAATTTTGATATATGGGGATGTTATGAAGGTTTTTCAACACAAATTGTGGCAAATGGAGCAGGCTATGGGTTCAATTTGGTGGAACCAAGTCATGGGGCCAAAATTGGGGTTTTGATCTAAATCAAAACTGGGCTCAAAGAATGGGTCAATTGAGCTTGGATTTGCTTTTTTTGGTCATATTTAAGGTGAATTTAGGTTTGGGATTGAAAGTTAGGGAGATTGGGATAAAATTTATGGACATTTGGAGTGATTTGGGGAAAATATGGGCCTTTAAAAGATAATTTGGTGTTTTACAAATTTGGGGGTTTCGATAAAAGATGGTCAAATTGGCCAAATTGGGTCATGTAATAATTGAGAAAAATGAAATTTGGAATATTTGAGAGGTTTTGGGAATTTTTGGAATTTTGGGGTATAGAGGGGAATTTCAGTAATTTGGCCAATTTTGGTGATTTTGGGTAGTTTGGGTGTTTTCAAGGTGTTTGAAATGATTTTTGAGTCAAGTTGAGTATTTTGGCTAAATTTGGAAATTTTGGCCAAATTTGGGGTTCCAAAGGTATCTAGGTAATTTGGAGGAATTTTAGGGGCAAAAGGCTAGGTTGGGTGTCTCGCAACCACCATTAATAAGGTATGAACCAATAGAAACCCCATTTTGGGTCCTCTATGTAGTGGTCTTAGCTAAACCCTAGCCTAGAGCTAATGGATTTAGGGAACCACCTACAAGAGTCTCCCAAAAGTATCAAGGGACCAGAGCATAGAAATTCTGGGTTTAGGATAGTGAGTGATTGTGAGTGTAAGTGATTGCAAGTTAGTGCCTTAGCCATAGACCAACACCCAGAGTCAACCCGAAGGTCAAGCAATCCTAAGGGCGACTCATCTTGAGTTCCCCTGTAATGACCTCACCTACTAAGTGCTAGAGGTTAGGACCAATATGTGGAACTTCAAGTTGAGTAGAGAAGAGTTTAAAATTTCTAATAGTGAGGGTTTCTTGTCTAGTTTTCTAAGAATAGTCAATAGGAAAGTTCTATGGCTAGACCTTAGCCACTAAAGAGAAAAAATTAAACCTCAACCAAAAGTGAGGTCAACAGATACACAACACCTAATTGAATCCAAAACACACACACAATCACTAGTCGTTTCAACACACAAACACACTCAACAAGCAAGACATAAATAACAGAAAATAAATAAAGCATAAATAACATAAAATAAATAAAGGATAAATAACAAAAAATAATAAATATTTTGGCTTTTTATTTTATTTTTTGCTTTTTATTTTCAGCACCTACAAGAAAAATAGTAGAGCAATACAAGTGCGCTAGCAGTAAAGAAAAAAAAATAGAAAGTATAGAAATGCAGAAAAGAAACAAAAAATGCCAAACCTAGATTTCTAACTGCTCAACCATAGTTCTCTTAAATTTAGAACTTTTCTTAATGTCAATTCCCCGATAATGATGCCAAAAACTTGGTGGCCAAAAAAATCACTGAGAAGCGAGCGACCACTTCACTCAAGTATATGTGTCAAGTAGGAAGTGGTTTGAATTAGTACCACATATCTTTCCAATTGGAAAATGAGCTAAGAACATATCAGAATTAATGAATTAACAATTTATTAACAATTGAACCTAATTCAACACAATCAGGAAAACATAAAGAAAATCCTAAATCTAGCAGAGCTAACGGAAAACAAAAGCAACGAGGGATGATGTTTCTTCTTAGGTTTCTTCAAGTTGTTTGCAGATCATGCCTTTATGAATCAGGTGTAGTACCTAACTATAGTTTTCTAATAGTTAGGTACTACACCTGATTCATAAAGGCATGATCTGCAAACAACTTGACGAAACGTAAGAACCTTAACTCTAGGTTCAATTAGTTTCCCCTACGTGATTGTGGTCAACCATGGATGATGTTTCTTCTTATGCCTATGCCTCGACCAGAAAAAGAATTGGAAACCCAAAAAGTTAAGTTTTGCCTAACCTTATTGCATTTCTCAGTTCTTTCTTAGTTGCGAAACCCAAATTAAAATGTGTATATTTTAATAGGATTTCGTGGTTAACCTATTCATTTCACTATGCAATGAGCAAAAGTCGTAGATCATGACAGATTTTAACATCTTAACTGATTAGGTTAGAAGTAAACACAGGCCAAAAGGTCACGAAACAACGTTGACATCAAAAGGACAAAAAACTTGTCACGAAAAACATGTGTACAAACATAAAAAAAGTATCCATGAATCACAGAGGCATGAAAAAGAAATTTAGCTACTAATATCAGGAGAGAAAACTACATAAAAATCTATGGAAAAATAGCTTACAAGCAACATCTTGATAAAATAAAAATAATTACTCACTATTATGTGAATCTTTGCAAGCAAGCAACTCTCTCTTATACAACCTCTAAGAACACCTCTAAGAACAAACACAAAAATGCTCTAAGAACAAACACAAAAATGAAAAAAAAAAACTTTGTTCATTTTCTCGAGAAGAAAAAAAACATAACTCTCTCAAAGCCTCTCCAAAATCTAGTATCCAGCCTTTGAAACATCACCCAAGACCACTTCAATTTGAGCCCTAACTTGTTTTTATAACCCATTGCCCAAATTTTATTGAATCAAACTGAATAAAAACTTTATTTTTGCAGCAATATACGATGGCATGACCATTTCGGATGGGACCGTGTGGCCACTCTTAGGGGTCATCTGCAAATTGAATGTGCAGGCATGACCACACCTGTTCTTTGGCATAACCATGCCATACACCTATCGTGGCCACACTAATATATGGCATGGTTATGTTAGGCTGAATAAAGTCTCCAGTTCAGTGTTTTTGCTCCTATTTACGTGTTAAGCTGCTTGGAACTTGCAAAACACATAATCGACATTCCAAAATAATAAAATCATAATATAAAAGAAATAATTTGCATGAATTAAAGTGCAAAAAATATGAAAAATTGACACATGTATGATACAAATTTGACCTTGCAATTAACTAACTAGTTCTTAGCCTAACCTATGGGAATTATTGATGATGTGTTAGTAAAAGTGGACACGTTCATATTCATTGCAGACTTCATAATGCTTAACATGGAGGAAGATGAGAAAATTCCCTTGATAGTTAGTTAACCCCTTTTCGCCACCTGTAGAGCAATGACTAATATCCAAGAGAGCAAATTGACTAGGAGAGAGAATGATAAAAAAAACTACTTTAATATTTTGAATTCAATGAGATTTTCCCATGATTTGAGTGAAGTTCATTGTCATAGGATTGATGTAATAGACTTTTTAGTGGCTTGACAATTTTTTGAAAGCTTGAATGAATACCTAGTAAAGCAAGTTGAAACTAAGGATCATAATGTGACATCTAAGGAGGAATTGGCTCCACTGTTAGAAGGGAACCATATAGCATTAAGGGAGGTATTTCAACTTTTAGTTACCACCGCAAATGCCAAGGCCCTAGTGTCATCCATTGAGATAGCCCTTGAACTATAACTAAATAACATGCCCAACTACCTCAAGTATTTTTTTTTAGGAGAACCCACAACCTTGATTGTGACGATTTCAACACACATTAGTGGAAAGAAAGAGAATAAATTGATGAGGGAGCTTAAGACATTTAGAAAGGCCTATGGGTGGACCATAGTTGACATTAAAGGCATAAGCCCTTCCCAACCTCTGAAAAATCACCTAGGACCACTTCAATTTGAGCCCTAACTTACTTTTATAACCCATTGTCCAAATTTTATCGAATCAAGCTCAATCAAATCTTTCCTTTTGTAGCAATATATGATGGCAAGACCATGTAGATGGGGTAGTGTGGCCACTCTTAGGGGTCATCCACAAATTGAATGTACAGGCATGACCATACCTGTTCTCTGGCGTAACCACGCCATATATCTGTTGTGGCCACACCAATAGATGACATGGTTATGCTAGGTTGAACAAAGTCTCCAGTTCACTTTTTTTGCTCTTATTTACGTGTTAAGCCTTTGGAACCTGCAAAACACATAATCGACATTCCAATATCATAAAATCATATTATAAAAGAAATAATTTGCATGAATTAAAGTGCGAAAAATATGAAAAATGATACATGTAGGATACAAATCTAACCTTGCAATGATGTAACTGGTCCTTAGCCTAACCTATGGGAACTATTGATGATGTGTTAGTGAAGGTGGACAAGTTCATATTCATTGCAGACTTTGTAGTACTTGACATGCAGGAAGATAAGAAAATTCCCTTGATAGTTAGTCGACCCTTTTTATCCACCGATAGAGCAATGATTTATATCAAAGAGTGAAAATTGACTAGGAGAGCAAATGATCAAAAAGTTACTTTAATATTTTGAAGTCAATGAAATTTTCCCATGATTTGAGTGAAGTTCATTGTTATAGGATTGATGTAGTAGACTTGTTAGTGGCTTACTGATTTGTTGAAAGTTTGAATGAAGACTTAGTAGAGCAAGTTGAAACTGAGGATCAGAATGAGACATATAGGGAGGAATTTGCTCCACTTTTAGAAGAGAACCCTAGAGAATTTGGGGAGATATTTGAGCTTTTAGTTACCACCGCAAATGCCAAGCCTCTAGTGTCATCCACTAAGATAGACCTTGAACTAAATCTGAATAACATGTCCAACCACCTCAAGTATGCTTACTTAGGAGAACCCATAACCTTGCTTGTGATTATTTCAACAAACGTTAGTGGAAAGAAAGAAGATAAAATGATGAGGGTGCTTAAGACATTTAGAAAGGCCTATGGGTGGACCATAGTTGACATTAAAAGCCTAAGACCTTTCCAGCCTCTGAAAATCACATAGTACCACTTCAATTTAAGCCCTAACTTGCTTTTATAACCCATTGTCCAAATTTTAGCGAATCAAGCTGAATCAAATCTTTCCTTTTGCAGCAATATATGATGACACGACCATTTGAATGGGGCCGTGTGGCCACTCTTAGGAGTCATCCGCAAATTGAATGTACAGGCATGACCACATCTGTTCTTTGGCGTGACCACACCTATTCTTTGGCGTAACCACACAATACACCTGTCGTGGCCATGCCAATAGATGACATGGTTATGCTAGGTTGAACAAAGTCTTCAGTTCACTATTTTTGATCCTATTTACGTGTTAAGCTTTTGGATCTTGCAAAACACATAATAAACATTCCAATATCATAAAATCATAATATAAAAGAAATAATTTGCATGAATTAAAGTGCGAAAAATATGAAAAATGGACACATGTAGGATACAAATCTGACCTTGCAATTATGTTACTAGTCCTTGTCCTAACCTATGGGAACTATTGATGATGTGTTAGTGAAGGTGGGCAAGTTCATATTCATTGCAGATTTTGTAGTACTTGACATGGAGGAAGATAAAAAAATCCCCTTGATAGTTAGCCGACCCTCTTTAGCCACCGGTAGAGCAATGATTAATATCCAAAAGTGAAAATTGTCTATAAGAGCGAATGATAAAAAAACTACTTTAATGTTTTGAAGTCATTGAGATTTTCCCATGATTTAAGTGAAGTTCATTGTCTTAGGATTGATGTAGTAGGCTTGTTAGTGGCTTGCCAATTTGTTGTAAGCTTGAAAGAAGACCTAGTAGAGCAAGTTGAGACTGAGGATCAAAATGAGACATCTAGGGAGGAATTTGCTCCACTGTTAGAGGAGAACTCTAGAGCATTTAGGGAGATATTTGAGCTTTTAGATACCACCACAAATGCCAAGCCCCTAATGTCATCCATTGAGATAGCCCTTGAACTAGAACTGAATAACATGCCCAAACCCTTCAAGTATTTTTATTTAGAGAACCTATAACCTTGCTTGTGACTATTTCAACAAACATTAGTGGAAAAAAAGATGATAAATTGATGAGAGTGCTTAAGACATTTAGAAAGGCTTATGGGTGGATCATAATTGACATTAAAGGAACAAGCCCTTCCCTATGTATGTATAGGATTTTTATGGGGAGACATGGACCAAAAAATGATCCCCAAAGAAGACTAAACTCAATGGTTAAAGAGGTGGTAAGGAATAAAATTTTGAAGTGGCTAGATGCTGACATTATCTACCCCATCTCATATAGTGCTCGGTTTAGCTCGATATATAGTGTGCCCAGTAAAGGGAGAGTGACATTAGTAGAGAATGAGAGGAATAAGTAGATACCAACTAGGAAAACCATAGGATGAAGGATCTGCATTAACTATATGAAGCTAAATTCAGCCACGAGGAATGACCAATTTCCCTCGTAATATTTAAACCAGATGTTGGATAGACAAGCGAGGCACTCTTTCTATTGTTTCCTAAATGGCTACTCAGGATACCACAAGATCCTCATAGCCCCTGAAGACCAGGATAAGACCACCTTCGTGAGCTCCCGTGGAACTTTAACCTATAGGAGGATGTGCAATGCACCAGTCACTTTTCAACATTACATGATGTCCATCTTTTCATACCTGCTTGATACTGAGATAAAAAATTTTGTGGACTATTTCTCTGTGTTTAGCACCTCGTTCAACCCACGCTTGAAGCATCTTGCAAAGGCGTTGCAAATGTGTGAGAAGACCAAACTGTGTTGAACTGGGAGAAATGTCAGTTTATGGTCACTGAAAGAAAGGTCTTTGGGGCAACCCTTGTCTCACATGCAGAACAATGTTACAAAGTCTTCCGATTTACAACGTAGATGCATGGAGGAACTTGTCATAAGCAATGAGCGGTGATAAATGATGATCGACGATGATTGACAAGTGGTGGTTGATGGTGATCGGTGGTGGTCGATGATGGCAGAAGTAATGCTGGATTTCAGCTCATTCTCAAAGCTTCAAGCTCTTTCTTAGGCCTTAAGCTCTCTACATAGACTTTAAGCTCCCACATGAGAGGGGTGGGGTCCTATTTATAGAGTTTCAATTGCAATTAATGTTGAAATATGAACGATTTAGATCAGTCGGTCTAAAGAGCTTTCTTTAATCAGATAATATTTGATAGACATTTAAGTGCCTTAATGATGTCGAAATTGAGTGATTTTGGACTCTTTTGGATTCATCTTTATGAGACGCTCGATTTGACTAGAAGCTCATTAGATTTTACATCTGATTGACCTTCCAAATATGTCTGAAAAGCTCCCAAAAGTAGTTTAATATCTTGATATGAGCTTGATTTTGACTCAGATTAGACCAATTTTGGTATCATTGGGTCCATCTCATTGTGCTAATCAATTTGCTTGTAAGTTCGCTGAAATCAGATTTCCAAATGACTTTTTATCACAGTTTGAACATTTATTGCTCAAAAGATTACGTTGAGATTCATGTCATGCCTCAAGATTAATGTCAAATGATGGAAATTTGTTTACGACGAATCAATATGAAAATCAAGATACTCATTTAAACTTTTAGCTCATTTATTAGCTTGTTTAAATATTCATTCATTTGTCATAAACAAATTAATTACTAAATAAGTTATAAAATTGAAAAATTTAAACAAATCTAATTTGAATAATATATGAAAATTCGACAGAAGCGCCAGCTGAATAAGGGCAACTGCAACTTCTCAGTTTTTCAGTATGAAAATTCGACAGAAGCGCCAGCTGAATAAGGGTTTGTTTGGGGCAGCTGCAACTTCTCAGTTTTTCAGCTGCAACTGCGCTGCCTCAGGAAGCTATTGCGAGGAAGCTGACTGCATGTTTGTTGTAACTGTGTGAAAACAACTGTGCTGCTGTTTATGAAGAAATGACCATTCTGTCCCTATGTTTTTTGAGCTATAAAAAACATTATTTTTTGTTATTGACATATATGATCACAATCAACCAAAATCAAACCTACAAAATCAACATATTGAATAAAAACCACAAAATTTGCTTCACTAAAATTTAATGTGAAGCTTTTAATTCTCAAAAAATCAAAATTAGTTGGTCTTGATGATAACTTCAACACAAGAACATTGTCTATACAATATCAACTGATCAAAAAAATAAACAAACAATAAAAATAATAAGTTTTACAATCTAAATTAGAAGAAGTTGCCGGTGACAGTCGAGTAAGGCATGGAGGCAGCAGGGTCGTGGATGTGGGTTGAAGATGGAGTGAAGGAAGAAGAAAGATGGTAATTTCAGGTTTCTATAGGTTGCACGAGGTTCGGCGCTAGAGAACCGCGACAACGAGGAAGGTGTGGCAGAGACTTTTGCTTCGTGCGAACAAAGGAGGAGAAAACAGAAGGCTTTTGCTTCGTTGGGGGAAGATTGCAGCTTACCGAGCCGAATGAGGAGGACGGGTGGAATTGCTGGAGGGACACTAGCGTAAAACGTAGAAGCAAAAAATGGGCCACTAGATCGAACTCGTGGGCCGCATTTAAGAAAAATGGCAGGGCACTGAACCTGCCCGCCGCCCTAAACACCAGAAAAAAACGGTCTGAGCCGCTCCTCTACCACCACCTCAAACGGGGTCTAAAGAAATTATTCCATACGGATCGGACGCCGCACGCAGCGTGCGTGCGGTTTCCGATCCGGACCGTAAATCACCTGATCCACGGTCCGATGTATTTCGGTGGGCCCCACCTATTTTTTTTTAAATAAAAATGAAAATAATCCTTACCGTAGATCACTGTGATCTACGGTCAGGATCGGACACCGCATGCAGAGATGCATGCAATGTCCGCACGCAATAATTTCTCCTAAAGAACAGCCCATAACTATGTTAAGCCTAAATCCGATCCATAATAAACTCGGCTTGTCTGGCTCGGCTTGGTTACAACGCCACGAGCAGTCTCACCCCGCCAAATTAGTTAAACGACAAGTTTTTTTTTTTTGGGCGTTCATTGAATTTAATCGCAATTTGAACTCTGGCCTCCGCTCGCCTGTCCTTCCATTTCGTTCTCCTGCTTTACGGAGCTCGGCTGCCCCTAATTTTATATGGCTTCCGCTCCTCTACCGGGATCTGGAGCTGTCTTCCGGGGTTACAACTTCGCTAACACGTGGGAACAGGTGATATTTCGTTTCAGAACCCTAGCTTCCGCGGCTTCCACACATTTTGAGTTTCTCCAAAAGAGCAATCATTGCATCTTGATATCTAGAACGGAATCGTGTTAAGGCCTGGAACGCTGGATCTGCTGTTCTAATTTTGTTAGTTTATCTGTTTGCAGAATGCCCCTTTGACGGAGGAGCAGAAGGCTGCGATAACAGCATTGTCCCATGCTGTGGCTGAGCGCCCCTTTCCTCCCAACTTGGTTAGGGGTGTAGTCTTTTTAGTATTTTTTTCCTTTTCATTTAATGGAGGAGCGGGGATTAACTAGCTCATTTGCAGGCCCAAGAGAAAAACTTGGGGAAGGATCCAAGCGCAGTTGCTTCACCAGATGATTCTGTGAAAGAAGCTGGGATAAATGTAGTTCTGGTCAATACTCATCAGGTGATTATTATTATTGTTTTTTAATCTTGACAAGATATCCTGTTTTTTCATTCTACTTCTGCGATTTCAATTCCCCTTTTTTGTATTCCATTTCTTTGGCGATTGATGCATATTTGTATGTAATTGGGATTTCAACTGGCGTAAATTTTTTTGTACAAAGTTGAGTGTCTAAAAGCGGAGCAAGTTTATCAAGCTTATTCCTTAGACAGCTTATGGAAGAATTCACATTAGTCAGCAAATGTAAAAGATAGCTATTCTGGTTTATGGAAAAACTATTTGAGAGATGGTGTTGTGGTATGCGGTGAGTAGTATGGCTTGAAAGTCATTTTAATGAAATTCAAGGGCTGAAATGGATGCAATGTTTTTGGAGAAGAAATATTTTGAAACCATTATTAAGAATCGAAGGAGATGTATATAGCTATGGTTATTTAATTGGAATTGAACATATGAATTGCATAAAAAAGTTATATCATTGTTGAAAGATAGATTAAGAAAATTCACCTAAATTTTTTTTAAAAATTTAATTGCTTGACAAATTTACTATGGAAGTAATTTTTTTTGGCAAAGTAATTAATTTTTGACATATAGAGAGGGATGAAAGATTATTCATGTGGCTTTAATATATTTTGAAAGGTTGATGATCAAGTACTGTGAAAATTGATTAGTTGGACATTGGTAGAAAATAATTTTGCCAAAGATATGTTGAAAATTTCAAAGATGTATGATTGATAAGTTGCTAACATGCATATAGCCATGAAGCTTTGAAAGATTTTGTCAATAAAATAGTGTGATAGTAAATATAAAGTTGAGTATGTGTCTTTTTGAACTAATGATAGACATTTTTATTGAAGATCCCGAAGAGCCATATTGGTGATTTTTATTCATCACGTGTGATTGTTATGATCTCTTCAAAGAGAAAGCTAGCTAATGAATGAGCTTCTAGAAGGAAAGTGACTCAAAATTGCTTGAATAATGACAAGTGCTTCATATAAAATTCTTATGGATATGGAGTTTATAATTATTAATTAAATGGACTAGTAAATCAAGTAAAACTTAGATGTGATAGCTTTATGTACTTTTTGTTTGTTTTGCCATAGATGGGAATATGGATGACATTTTATAGCCTTCAAATGTGTGATTAAAATTAATTTATATCTCAAGAATACTATGAAATAAAAGTATATCATGGGGGAATCAAGGGTGAGTTTGGTAAAATTGCAATTTGATCGGATATGCCATGATGGTTTAAGTTTCGGGTCGTATGAAAGTCAATAGGAGCTGAATTGAGTGTGACATAAATAAGAATGTTATTATTATGGTCATAGATTTAGCTTAGGATGCTATGAAAAATAACATTTTTAAAGAGATGTGAGTATCATCTTGTCAAAATAAGGATTTGAAAAAATAGATCTAGGTGATTTGAGCATAATTGGGATATTTTTGCAGATATCAATAATGTAGATATAATTAGTCCTATAAATGTCGTGGGATATGATTGACTAAATGTAACACTACTAATCGTTGTGTGAAAAGATTGAATAAATCAAAATGAGCAAATCATGCAACATTTACTAAAAATGAATAGAGGAGGTTTCATAAACTTTATCTTAACTAAATGGGAGAAGGATAATTATATTGATGATAAAGTCATCCCACCGCTATAGTCTCATTGTACAATTGGCATGATGGGTTCTTTTGTTTAAGCTCTTTATCAATGAAAGTTTCTTCAATGAAAAGTAATGCTCCGTCATATCATTTTGTAGTATATTGAAAATCATATAAGTTTATGCTTTATTTGGGATAATTTGTTGTTTTTTGAAACAATTAAAAAGGAATAAAAAATGATTTTAACCTATATTTTGTTTTTTATTTAAAAATTAAATTATTTGTTTCAAAAAATAATAACCAATTTTAGAAGTTTTCATCATTACTTTCAAAATAAAAATTTTGCATTGATATAAATATGACTCCATCCTTATGAATAAGGTCTTAGACCATGAAATCGAGGCTATGATGACTGCCCAACTCACTTTCTTATTGGCCCACTCCTTTTTAGTGACTTTAACGTCAACAAGACTAGTACCATTGACAAAATACTCTTCTGACTCTGTTTTCTCTTCATCCATTCACTAACTTTCACTGACCTTGCTTTCATGACTTTGACCCGAGATTTGGAGTACCAGTGTGGGCGCAGAAGGCCCGATGGAGATTGAAGCTTAAAATACAATTAAGATAGCATGACCATCCAAATTTTTCTTTCCATCCATATACAACTTTAATGCCATAGAAGAGCCACAAAATCAAATTTTTTTTTTTTTATATCATGAGAATGTTCACATATATTTCAAAACAAAACAATTAGCATATAAAATTCATTTGAAACAAAAATAGTTTAGCTTTTCTATCTAAAAATAAAATTATACAAGTATCTAATGTTGTATAGACATAAAATTATACAATACCTAAGGTTAGTTGCTTCCCACTTATTGTAAATAATCTTTCATCATTTTACTTCAAAGGGGATTTACTTAAAAGAGAAGTAAAAACACACAACTCAATGGGTATTTCCCAATTATAAATTATAATGATAAAAAATAAAGAGGAGTATGTTAATCGTTATATTTAAATGATATGGAAAATCATGAAACTTGTTTTTCATTTCTATAATAATTATGATATTAAACATTGCTTAGCTGTTAGTGTTTTATATAATTATGGATTCGTAGCATTCTATTGGCATTAAGGGTTAAACATATGCTGAGTTTTTCGTACCAAAGCTTATACATTAGTTTACACATAATATATCCGTTTGAGGAGTACCGTTTAGATACTCAAATCATTTTTAGTTGTTACGTTTTTGATCAATAAAGTAGAGCATAGTTTATGTTTGCTATTATTATCAGAGGTGGAAGGTAAAGTGATCAACTTGTGAGCACATTATCATCCTCAACTAGTACTATAAAGGGGTAATTTCTATCTTTCAATATGCATAAACAAGCGTACATCTATATCTCATTTTCTTTTCATTCATTGCTTCATTGAATATCAATTAGTAATAAACATTTTATGTTACATTGTAACCAAATGTGACATAAAATGAGAACATGTCATTCCTGTGAGTTTGCATGCATCAATCTAAATGCATAAAACCTAGTGTATGACGCAATTTCATCTGAAAGATACAATTGGTAAGCTTAGGGGTCATTTGGGATCATTTTTATTTTTATTTTTTTATTTTTTATTCTATGTTTTAATTTGAATATAAACATGTTTGATTGAGTTGTTTAAAATACTCAAAACATATTTTATATAATACAATCTAAATAACATAATTACACTGCTCTTAAAACCTTGCCATTGGAACTGCATTTCTCCTTTCACAAGCACGGTCACTTGCAAGCGAACAACCCTTGCTCACTCGGTATCTTTCTTCACCTTGCTCTCCTTCACTGTTTCCTTCTTGCACTCTTACACCTCAATTGAACCATCCCAATACTCCTGTCCTACCCCTTTTTTATAACTATTAAAATTTATTTGTTTACGCAAAAAAGAAAAATTAGTTATTAATTTTTTGAAAATTAACTATTTTCAATAAATTCACTTGACTAATTGATTTTGTCTTGAAACAAGTCATATCATTTTAGATTAACTAATATTAACTAATATTAAGATTTCATAATTAAATAATTATATTCACCCATATCCCTTGAGTCCTCTCTGCCAGCACACCTCTATGATCTTGACTCTTTAGTTGATGCTCTTGTTGACACAGTCTGTTATCTCCCACTGCCTCGGTCCATCCGCCCTCTTTGTGATCATTCTTCGCTTCACTTCCTTGCTGACACCCTTTTTTTGCAAGCAAAATCTTAACATATAATAAACACTTAATAAAATAAACTATAATTTTATTTCTTGTTAGAACTTAAGTAAAGTAGGTTATATGACAAGATAAAAGAAATGAAGGAAAATAATAACGTAAAAATAATTAATTTGTTGGTTAACTCAATAGAATATATTTAGAATATTATGTATGTGCCAATTTATTCTTGTCTGTAGTTGTTTGCATTTTTCTAAATCGTTTTGTGGTTGGATACGATTCATTTTGTAGAGCTTTGTTTATTGTTGTTATTATTTTTTTTTCCCATAGTTTACGTGTTAAGTTTTACTAACCATGCTAACTTCTTTTCACTGATTGTAATGAAGGCGCTTTACTTTGTATTTTGCTTCACTCTTTAGAATGCATATTTTAGATTAATTAAATACCTGGTTCAATGTTTTGACAATAGTGCACAACAGTTTTTATTTTATATATATATATATATATATATATATATATATATATATATATATGACAATATTTAGCAAACAAAAAAGAACCTATGATGACTTTGTTCATTCACTTGCAGTTCTACAAATGGTTTACAGATTTGGAGTCCTCTATGAAGTCAGAGGTCTGTACTGATGTTATCATCTCACTGTTAGTTAAAGAGAATTAAGAGTCTTTAGTCATGATATTTAATCTGGTACTGATTAATGGTTTTTGTGACAGACGGAGGAGAAATATCGTCTCTATGTCAACACATTAACGGAACACATTCAGATATGTGACGGAATACTTGAACAAGTTTGTTCCATGTTCTTTTTGTCATAGTAATTTTGCCATTTAATAGTTTCTTGTCATAGTAATTCAACTATACTCTTTGCTACGTATTTGTTTGAAATACTAGGAAATTAAAATTCAGTCTAGTGTAAGCAGAAAAAGAAAAATCGCCCATATCTTTCTATTGAAAGTAAAAAATGGAGTATATTCCATTCTAAATGAAGTAGCATCAACAATGTAAAAGTAACAGTGATACTGTTCTAGGGCTCTTAGGAGGTATTTTGGAGGTGGATTTGCAGGGAGATAGCTGTGGAAGGGTACGAGAAGGATGATAAGGGTGGCTGGCGCCATTTAGAGGGAGATAAGCAGCGAAATCTGTTGTAACACTGCAGGTTCGGTGCGTTCAGCGGCTGTCCCGGCTGAAAACAGCTGCTTGAACTTGGAAACTGCTAGATATGGATGGTAAGGAGGTTCCACCACTTGTTCCTAAGCAACATACAAACACACCGCTTGCAAAAGGAAACGATGCTGTATTCCTTAGATCACAAATCAAAGAATAAAATCTTTCAAAACACCAAAAACAAAAGCTAAGCCCTCAAAGCAGGGAAAAAAACATATAAATAGCCTCCCACTAGAAAAAAATATTAATTAGAATAGAAAAAAATGGAAATATACCAGGAGAAGAAAATAAGGCTAAATTCAAAAATTGGGAGCCTAGGATTGTGTGAACTGTGATTTTTCGATTCTGTAGTTTTGTGGGGATCGTGAAATTCAGCCGTTTTATGATTCCGTGGAATCATGTGGAGGCAATTGAGCTTCTGCATCATTCTCCCTAGGTAGGAGAGGTTTCTTTTTCTTCTTTGGAGGGACCTGAATCCTACTGTCGGATGCTCTTCCCATAAAATAACTAAAAGGATTTTTAGAGCTGCAGTTCACCACTTATATCTGGTCATCTATCCGTGGGTGTACAACTGAACTGAAATTTTGTGCCTAACACACCTAACAGAGCCCTCTAAAAGTGGCCAAGTAATTTCACATCTCTGTCTAAAATAATACTTCTTGGAACACCTTGAAGATGAACTACCCCCCTTGAAGTATAAATTTGCAAGATGTGATGTGTCTATTTTTTGTGGCATGGAACAAAATATGTTATCCAGAAGAAATGGTTTATAACAATAATAACAAAATTCTTGCTATGTTTGAGGCAACTCTACTATAAAAACTTTTGGTCACACTTATTTTAGGTAACTTTGAAACACATTCATCATTACAGGGACTATCTTGATAGAATAATATATATTCTTTTTTGGCACAACCGCACTTAGCGGCCTTCTCACGAACAAAGTCTTGAGCCATTAAATATGTACTATGCTTCTCCCAGTTCTCATGCTTGGTTGGGCACATCCTCTAAACAAGTCAGTTTTGAAGAACTAACTCAGTAATGAAATCCATGACAAGTTGGACCACTCTCAGTGATAACCACACAAGAGATAAACTGTTTATTAAGATATCCAACGACTCTCAACAAGAGTTACAACTTTTAGATATCAGCTTCTTAGACTCACTATTTTCTAGAACAAGCAATGCTAATCCAACTGAAGTCTCGTGGGTTTAGCTTGAATCACTAGTGTCTCTTATTTATTGACCGGAAGTTGATTTTCTTCTCTGAAGTCTTCATCCTCTCCCATGTCACTGCTTGTTATTTCAACTTCTCTCTGTTTAGTGAAAGAAATCTCTCGCATAATTGGTCAATCAAGTGCCATACGGCCAAAACCTTGGTAGGGATGGATTTGGGAGTGCCGGGGGCTGCACTTTTTCTCCATTCTGTACGGAGTCCTCCCTCTGCTTGGATTGGCTTGGGTGCTCTAGTGGGTCTATTATTGCTGCTTAATCCGATGGTTGAACTATTTGGAGGGTGTTGTGGACTTGATACTGTTGGGCTGTTTATCCACTTTCAATGCTAGAGCCTGGAAATCTTGTAATGTCCAATAAAGCTGCAATTGTACCATATGTCAATGGATGATCTCTTTCCTCTTATTGATATCAAGCTATGGTATTCTCATTGGGCTCCACTAGTCACACTTCAATATAAGTTGCTCAAACTCAATTGTATACTCCTCCACAGTAGAATCTCTCTGGCGCAATTGATTGAGTTTTATGAACATATCCTACTGGTATGCAAGGGAAGATATTTGCATTGCATCTCTCATTTCATTATAGGACATGTAGTAATCTTACCATTATTTTCCTGCTGTCGAAGATGCTTCACATTCTCTTATCATAAGGAAACATTTTTCCTTAACTTAATTGTGGCTGATTTGACTCTTCTGTCTGGTGGGGTGTCCTTATACTTGAATATTTGTTCCATTGTCTGAAACCACTCGATACATTCATCCGGATCTATGTGGTCGGTAAATCCACATTTACTCCAAGTTCCTCGCTTCCCATATATTCCATGCCAAATTGCCAGAGTATTAGCTCTTCATCTTTGAAAACTACATGGTGAAATGGATTCACTTCCTCATCTCGATCGGGTGATTCACCGTTGTGGCTTTGGTTGACCTCACCGCATCATCTCTTCTTGATGGCGCCAAACCTCTGTTGCATATGGAGAATTTTCTGCTGCATATCTTACATAATAAGCTTTTAAATACCTTGTGAATTTCTCCTAGGAGACATGATGTCTTTTCCTTCTAATCAAGTTTCTTGCGACATAGTAAGATTGGTTTCTTGCTGATATAATAAGATTGCGAATCAAGGTTGATCAGGGTCTTAGGTTTGGGTGTAGATATAAGGAGAAATTTTGGTGGAGATAGGAATGTTGGATTTGAAAATTTTTTGCTTAGGGCTAAGAATTGTGGTAAAAATGTTTGGCTATGGCGAGATTCTTTTTTGAAATTTTGGTTTTAGTGCAAGAAAGACGAATCCCTAAAATCTTATGATTTGTAGGGCTCTGATACCGGATAATATCTTCTTAGGGCTTCTAGAAGGTATTTTGGAGGTGGATTTGCGGGGAGGTAGTTGTGGAAGGGTATGAATTTGAGGATAGGTGCGGCCAGTGGTGTTTGGAGGAGATAAGCAGCGAAATCTACTGTATTACAGCAGATTCGGTGAGTCCGGCGGCAGCGGCTTGAATGAGAAAACGGTGAGGAGATTTCACCGCCTAGTTATGTGCAGGATACATACACCACTTGCAAAAGAGAAGGATAGAATGTTCTTTAAATCACAAATCAGATAATACATTATTTCAAAACACCAAAAACAAAAAGTTAAGTCCTTAAAATAGGAAAACATAATATATAAATAGTCTCCCAATAGGAAATACCCTAATTAGAAATAAGAATATTGGAAAGAAGTAAAAAACAAAGAAAAAAAAAAGGCTAAAATCAGAAATCATAAGCTTAGGATTATGGGAACGGCAATTTCTGGTTGGAGAGTCTTGTGGGGATCGCAGAATTCAGTCGTTCCACAATTCTGTGGAATCTTATGGAAGCAATTATGCTTCCGCGTCAAACTGTAGGTGATAATGAATTTATATTTCTGGGTCTAGTTACAAAGACTAAATATAACAGAACATCGTCAGCTGGAGTATCAGAACTGTTAAAATGGATTTTTCTCTTGTGATCATTGTTCAATTCTGGGTACTTTCTATCAACACATTAACATCTAAATGGGTGCTTGAATCAATTTATTTCTTTTTACCATAGTTTTGGATTCTGCAGAGACTTGCTTAATTTCAGCTTCTTCATTGATAGCTGTAGTCATAATTCAAGCCTAAAATAAACGTTTAAGCTAAAGGATTTGGTTTCTCAGGAAATATGCGAGTCTCTCGTTTTATCAATTTACGTTGATCATCTCAGACTTGACTGATTCCTTAATGAATAAACTTTTATTGATGCAAATTTCATGCATTACTATTGTGACATCTAATTATTTTCTCTTGTAACCTAGCTATTTTAGATTTGTTTTCCTAAGATGACAATTTAAATTAGAGTGATTTACTTCTTATCTTGATTCTCCGTTAGACCAGTATGACGCTCATGCGGCAGCTGAAAACTTGTTCTTTTTGTACGTTTTTTACTTATGTGCTTGACTTACCATTCTTAACCTTTTTTTTTTTTGTACAGCCCACCTTATAAATGTGACTTTGAATTGTTGAAAGTTATTTATGCTTGAATAATGTGCTATGCTGTTTACTGAAAGAGCAATGATGTGGAAACAGAGTTGTTGAATCTAGTTGAGAACCTGAGCAATTTTTTTATTAAATTACCACTTATATATGTCTATAAAGCTGAAATTGACACTGCTTGCTTCTTTTCGCAAGGGAGACTTTCGGATAATTGAAATTTAAATAATAAAATGTCTCTACTGTTGGAGATGTGAAACTTTAAGCTTAGATTTTGATGATGCGATGATAAACTAAAATCCTTTAATATGCTTTATCTTATAAATGGATTTTTTAATCACCTGTAAAGTTCTTAGATGAAATATATTTATTGCTTGTGTAGGTGTTTACTATTTTTCTTAAGCCTTATGCAGGTGGATGAGACCCTTAATTTATTTAATGAACTACAGACGCTTCAACAATCTGTTGCCACGAAAACAAAGACATTGCATGATGCATGCGATCGGTTGGTATGTGATCTTGCCATTTCACGTTATTTGAATTCTTTAGATGTTTTCTCTCTTCCATCTCTGATTTTTGCTTTAGCATTCAATCGAGTATATTTCTCTGCTTTAAGATAAGAAATTACTTAATGCAGCATTTTGATTTTAATGATATAGACCACTTTATCTTCTAGTATCCCTTGATTTGTGATTACTAATGTTGGAAATTATGAGATTGAAAATAGTATTATATGAAATATTTAATATGCCAATTAAGTTATTCTCTATATATTTTCTTATCTTATATATTTTTGCTTTATTTTATACATATTGTATTCACCCTATTTTTCTGTATAGGACCTCATCTCAATCAATGATATATAACAAAGTTTTCCCCTATTCAATAGCGTCAGAGTGGTTAAATCTAATGTGATCTCTCCCCTCTCCCTCCCCTATTTTTCTCGTCATGTATGCCTCCGCTTGCTTTCTCACACATATCCTTGTTCACTTAGCTGCTTGACTCGCGCAAAAGCTCGCAGTCATCCTTCATCACCACTATGTTTGTGCTACTCATGATCAATTATGCCTGCTCTGTACCGACTTGCTAGCTATCATGTTGTTCATGCTTTGCGTACGCCCATGCTAGGCTTGCTTGTTATTTACTGTCACTTACGCACGCCTGTTGTCGTGCTCTCACACCACTTGTTTAAACCTATGTACACATTACTCAAGTTTGCTTTGCTTTATGTCTGCACTACTCCCATTTGATTGCTCCCTTGCTAGTGTTGTTTGCTCCTGCTTGCAGATGGACTTGCCTGACTTGCACAATTCCTTGCTGTGAAAATCTGAGAAGATTTGGTTCTTTTCATTTTTTACCTCTCATGTGGACTGACCATCACCTCCAAATCTTGGAGGATTTAATTTGTGCATCATAGGAAACCTTTAATTGATTTTTTTCCTTCCTATTTTATGTTGTTCTATTTTTTATTCAAAATTATTTCTTTCTAATTCTGGTTAGATATATTTGGTATGTTTGTAAATAAGGAGGTATTGGTTTCCTTATATATGCCTTATCTGTGAATAATAAAGGAAGCAATTTTTCCTCCCCATGTAATTTGTATATGTTATCAAAGCTTAGATCAAACCCTAGCCGCCAGATCTCCTCCTTCTGCTGCATAAATTATGAACTTTGGACCTCCTGCTGCAGAAATTCTGAACTTTCCTTCTGCTTGAGATGGACTTCCTTTCTTAGAGACGGATTTCTCCTTTGTGCCAGCCAAATCCTTGTACTACCAGCAAGATCCTTCTACATTTTTTGCCGTACTTCCCTGCAATTTTAGCCAGATACTTCTATTGAAATTTTTGCAGCCAGATCCCTCTGCTTCTGTTTTTGAGCGAGATCCTTCTGCTGGCCTCTTCAACACCTGCTGCAGGGTCTCCTTACTGCTGAAATTCCCAGCCGGATCTCCTTAATGCTGGATCTTCTTCCTGCAGTCAACCCTGCCGGTCGGATCTCCTTCTGCTGGCTGAATCTCCTTCTTGCAGTCAGCTGGAACTTCCTTTCTCCTCTCTTTCATGCAGCAGAAATTCTTTCTACTGCAGGCCTCTCATTCGAAATTCTACTTGCAGCCTGAATTAGGCCTGTTGCAGGCTCTTCTTTGGAATTTTCCCTGCAGTCTGAAAATTCCTTACTTCTTGCCTCTCCTCTGGCAGACTCTTCCTTCAGTAGCAGCAACAGCAGAAGCAGTGGCAACAAGTAGAAGCAGGAGCAACAAGCAACAACAACCTCAAAAATAGAAGCCTGCCTTGAACCATCAACTCAACTCTTACCACTGCAGTCAATTAGGAGCAATCCTAAACACCCTTGGAGATGATGACAAACTATGGGACCAAGATTTCAACCTAGCAAACCCTTTATCTTATTTCAGTCTCTGGAGCCTCTCCAATTGCCGACCAGTGCCAGTATCCTCCCTGCAGTTGCCAGCTAGTCGCAGGCCCTTCTCTGCACTAGCTCCTGCTTTCTGTTGTTCTAGGATCTCCTTTGCCGTAGATCTTACTTTCCTTCTTGCTTTGGCCAAGCCTTGTTACTTGGATTCCTGTACATCGTGATGTCACACCCCAACTGGCCTCTTTTAAAGGTCAACGGCGGTGCAACATAGGCGGACGATTCGGCTAGATCAAAATCTTACTGGCAACCGTCATGACTTGCAAAATTAGGACCTATTAGATAAAAAAATCAGTGTAACAAATTCACCGTAAATGTACGTGATTCATTTCATTTCATAATTCATTCACATTCTTGGAAACATGAAATTCATATCATCAAAACATATATACAAAGCTGTTAAATCCAAAATAATAAAACTTAACACTCAAAAGTTTGTAGAAGCTCCAACAACTATGAACTGTAAAAACTGTACACGTTTTGCCTAGCTGCTCGTCTCGGTGCTCATTACCCTTACTGAAAGTCAATAACAAACTCAACGAAATAATCAAGACTAAAATAAGATTTTATAGACAAAAAAAACATTTATGGTCATATGTAATCCATGTACATGCCCACGACACATGTAAAAACATGCTATAATCATTCAAAATATGTAAAAAAAAGATATATAATGCAAAAAATCATGGCTATTGTGTAAACTATGTATTTCAGTCATATATGTGTAATCATAAACATATTCATTGGGATCATAAATCTAATCATAGGAATGCCATTTGTAATTGCATATGCTTCAACTATTTTCTTATCAT
Organism: Phalaenopsis equestris; assembly: GCF_001263595.1. Classification (NCBI taxonomy): domain Eukaryota; kingdom Viridiplantae; phylum Streptophyta; class Magnoliopsida; order Asparagales; family Orchidaceae; genus Phalaenopsis; species Phalaenopsis equestris. The sequence continues at coordinate 166,958 of NW_018165684.1, read as the reverse complement.
ATCACGTCATGGGTCGTCACCCAACTCAGAGGCTATATAAACTATTGATAAATATTAGGTCTCTCCCAATATAGCAGTTTTTAATAACCTTTTGATACCAATGATTGCCTACGTTTCGCTCTGTCCAATCCTAATGGTTTTTGAAGTTTCATTCTTGTTTGAATACTAGGAGTCAAGAATCCCATCATTTCTATCATTCATACTTATAAGTATTCATGTAATAGTTTATCTATTATATCACTCATGATATTTTTTAATTCATAATTCCTGTAATAAGTATTCATCATACACATTTCATATATCATATGCATGAATTATAATAAATAAATACTTATAATAATTTTTTAAACATATTCATCAAATTGATAACATAGTAAAATCATGGATCGTAAGGGACAAATCAAGTTTGCATTCATACAATTAATGTAGATATTCATTCACAATATGCATTAAATTTTAAATGAATAGTATCATATAATCACATGAAAACCTACAGAGTTATTTTTCTTCAGTTAGGTTAAAATTATTTCACCTGAATTGACGGAGCAGTCCTACGATGAGTTTTCTTAAGATTACCTCAAACTCACCGTCAAGTGTAAACAATCTGGAATTCACAAATTTCGATGGTTTTCATAAATTCTTGGCTTATATCGTGATTTAACCACAAACATAATTTTCTTACCTCAAGTAGGCTTCTCTACATGAATTCCCCCTACAAATTTTTTCAAATCATCTCTTTCTCCCCTTAACCTTCCCTCATTCCCTTGACTTTGTTGATATTTTGCTAATTGTCCATATGAAAACCCAAAAACCAAGTTCATAGTCTTCGACACGAGCTCACCTCTCAGTATAGCGACCTAGAATGAAAAAGTTTTCCGATTCATTGCAAACGTCAAAATAGTAATTTAAGGTATTAAATGAGTGTACAAAGCATCATAAAAATGGAGTTCATCTTTACCAAAATCTCCCTAGAAAGTTTTGAGCTGCAGCTTGCTGCGGGTCATGTGGCTACGCCTGCTATAGTGTTGGATCGCACGAGATTCTTCAGGCGTGTGGAACCGAAACAAGGAGAAGGGAAATGAAGGGAATGCAATATTTAGCAAAGGTCACTTAATTTCTTAGCTGTTCAATCAACGCATGCGCAGTTAGGTGTGGGGAATGTCGGCTTGAAACAATGAACTGGGATTATAGATTTAATTAGATGATTAATTAAGGTTAATTAAGCTTGTACTTGTATCAATTTGCATCTTTCCATACATTTACTATTCATGCATAGTGCTATATATCAAATTCATTGTCGTGACATGTATAATTTTTTAAAATTGCTTGAATCAAATTTTGGTGAGTGTGAAGATTGGGGTATATTTTAACATTGCCAAAAATCTACCAGTTTATCAAAATTCGGTGTTATAGCTCTCTTCTCTTTATAAAAATTTTGTTCTTTGAATTTCAGAGTTTACTTGAAGAGAAAGCGATATATCTATCTCCTTTCTTCATCTTTTTTTCCATATAACTTCTTTTTTAGGCATGTTCTTTCACTTTATCTTAACAAAAGAATTTGTCAATTCTTCAACTATTAAAATTTTTTCTAGACTCTTTAATATAAGTTAAATTTTTTTGCACTTTAATATCTTCAAGTGAAATTCTCTGGCCTGAATTTGAAATTCATTTCCTCAACTTTGAAATTTGAAATATATCATGGATGTCTGACATATCAATTGGTAAAACTTGCTCGTAAACAACTGGACCAATCATTTCTATAATTTCGAAATGATCGATATATCTAAGACTCAACTTGTTTTTCTGAGCAAATCAGACTGCATCATTGGACCGACTTTTAACAATACGATCGCTAAATTTAAATTCTACAACTTGGAGCTTTTGGTTATAATATTTCTGTTGTTGATTCTGTGCTGCTTTCAGTCCGTCTCTGCTTAACCTAAATTTCTCTATGGCTTCATCAACTAACTCAAGATCTAATCTTTTTACATTCGCCCACTTCAACCAAACTTTGTGGAACTCTGCACTTCTTGCCTTATAGTGCTTTAGAGGGAGCCATTTTTATATTGGATTGATAGAAATTATTGTATGCTAACTCGATCATCGGAATGTGATCTTCCCATTTATTTCTAAAGTCAAAAACACAAAGCCTCAATAGATCTTCTAATACCTAAATTAATCTTTGTGATTGTTCGTTGGTTTGTGAATGAAATGCCGTGCTAAAATGCAAATGCGTACCCAAACCTTCTTGAATACCTTTCCACAATCTGGACGTGAATCTTCCATCTCTGTTAGAAACGATAACCTTATGAACACCATGCAATCTGATAACTTTCTTGACATACACTCTGACTAACTTTTCAACTGAATCTGTTTCTTTGGTTGGTAAAAACTAAGTTGACTTAATTTGTCTGTCAATAATGACTCAAATACTATCGTGACCCCACCTAGACATGGGAAATCCCATAACAAAATTCATAGAATTATCTTCTCACTTACATTCAGGTATAGGCAATGATTGTAGCAATTCATTAGATCTTTGATGCTCAGTCTTTATAATCTGACAAACCTGTCACTTTAACACATATTCCATAACAATTTTCTTCAAACATGGTCACCAAAAGATTAATTTCAAATCATTGTGCATTTTAGCGATGCTTGGATGAATTGCGTAGCCTAAATGACGAGCGTCATGTAGAATTTCCCGTTTCAAATCAGAATCAACATATACTCATAATTATATCTTGTTTATGATAATACCATTTTCATCAATAGTCATAACCTCTTTCATGATTGAAGTTATTTCAGGAGTTTCAGATATTCACTGTTAACTCTCTAGCAGCTTTGATTCTATCTATATGAGTTGGTTGCATGATCAATTAATGCAAACACCAACTATCTCCTGGTCTTTTGACTTTCAATTGCAGACATCAATTTCTTTAATCGATTCCATCTCTCGATAAATAATCTAGCTTGCACTACATGTAGATTTACAGCCAAAGCATCATCAACTATATTTGCTCGGTAATGAAAATATTATATATCCGGATCATAGTCTTTGAATAACTCTAGCCATCTCCTCTACCGTAGATTCAACATTTTTTTTGTGTAAAATTATACTTTAAACTCTGATGATCGGTGAAGATTTCGCACCTCACTCCATACAAGTAGTGTCTCCAAATTTTGTGAGCAAATATCACAACAAATAACTCCGGATCATGCGTTGGATAGTTTCTTTCAGGCTTCTTCAATTTTCTTTATGCATAGGTTTACTCATTTATTTTGTATTAGAACACATCTCAAGCCTCTAGAGGATGCACCATTGTAAATTTGGAATCTTTCTATTTCTGTTGAAATAACTAATATTATTGCAATATTCAATTTTTCTTTAGTTCTCGAAAATCTTCTTCGCATTCTTCATTCCACTCAAATGTCATGTTCTTTCTCATTAATTGTACAATGAAAATACTATTTGCCAAAATCTCTTAACGAATTTTTTGACTAAACCCAAAAAATTATGTATCCTTGTAAGATTCTTAGGCCATTCTACGATTTCTTTCACTTTCTGTGGTTCCACTGACATTCCTTATTGGTTAATGATGTGCCTTAATAATCCAATGCTCTGGTCTCAAAAAACTATATTGATTTTTTCTGTCTCTTTGATTCTTTGATCAGTTCCTTAGATTCTTTAGCTTCTTGAGGGATAATTACAAAATTCTAGCCTTTACTGGTTGCTCATTTCAGCGCTCTAAGCTTTCACCCTTGACTTGAGTTGAAGGCTTTTCCAAAAATTGAGTTTTGCTGGACCGACTACCTTCCAAAAAATTCCTTCACTGCCCCTATTCTTTAAATGTTGGACCTCTTTTATTCATGCGGACCTCGACTACCCACATTTATAGCACTTTTCTGAACCAATCAAGTTCTGCTCAAAATGTCTCTTTCCACATTTTTCACATATTCCGCAAATATGCCTTTCCGACTAAGTTTGCTTCTGCTTATTACCTTCAGATTTAAATTTCTTGCTATGGGGTTCTCTTCTATTTTGCCAAAATTTTTTGTTTGCTTGCCTCAGATTGTCATCACTAACTGAAAAAATTCAGCCCATTTTAAAATTTTCTGACTTTTTCAACTAATACTGAGAAATTATTGATTTCAAATGGCGCCAAAGTCAATCTCAACTGATCTCGATGGCCGCGTAGAAATCTGTGGCGTTTTTCTTTTGGGGTACTGCATAGTTAGGTGCATATATGGAGAGAAAAGTAAATTTTGCATCATAGTGCATAATTTTTTTGGACTCATGAGTCATATTGAAGAATTTATCTTGCAGTGTTAATGTGACTAAAGGTGGAATAATCCAATCTTTAAAGACTTAACAAATTTATCCCACTGAATTTGTGGAAGAGTTGTTTGCCAAAATTTCTCTCTATGGTGTGTTTGCCAATATTTTTTGCCATGCCTGTGGCTAGCACGACTCTTTTGTTCTCTCAACAAATCATACAATCCAAAATTTACTGATCTTTAATAGCCAATCTTCAGTAACTGTAGCGTCTCTAGAACCCTTGAATGTAGGTGGCTTGTATGTCTGAAAAATCTTCAAATGTCGATCAACTCATGCATTATCTTCAAATATGGGCCCTATTTTAGTAGAAGATTTTTCAATGTTAGCTATTTTGTCAACCACTTCTATATCAACTGAAAAATGCCCTATAACTCAATGACTCTAGATTCTTCATTTGCCATGTTTTGCATATTATTTATGATCAAGGTATTTCTAGCTTGTACTTCTTTCTTTGCATTTGGCCTATGAGTCTGGTTATCAATACTTTTTAATTTTTATTCAGGCATATTTATCCATATTGACATAATTTATTATTCAATACAATTTATTATATAATAGTTATGTCGTGCATGCATGGTACCTTAAGTTATATTGGTTACCTACCCCGGATCCATTATTTTATAGCTTCGTATAAATCAATTCATAATTGATTTTCTTACTTCTAAATCCAACACTCTTCTATCATTAGTTTCATCCAATAAACTCTCTTATGCCACTTTCTGTCACACCCCAACTGCTCCCCCTGAGGGTAAATTGTGGTGTGACTGAGGCGGGCGATTGAGTCAGAATAAATTTTCATCAACATTTATCCTGATTTACAAAATCAGAACCTAGTGGGTCAATAATCAGTCTACTATATCAACGCAATCATACTTATTTCATTTCATTTTATATTTCATTCAGATAGTTGAAAGCGTGAAAATCATATCATTAAAACATATATATAGAGCTGCTAAATCTAAAATAAGAAAAGTACGTACCAAAAAATTTGTACAATCTCCTAAAATTATGAAATGCAAAAGCTGTACACGTCAAACTAGGCTACTTGCCTTGGTGTTTTTTTACCCTTCTTGAAAGTAAACAACGTAAAGTGAGCTACAAAAATACTAAAATAAGATTTTATAGAAGGAAAAAAACGTGCATATAAAATAAATTATAAAAGAAGCTCAATTCACATTAACATGCCACAAAAACGAGCATGGAACATGAATTTATAACAGAATGCAAATTAAAGCAAACTTAGCCATTTATCATCATAGAAACTATTATAATACTTATCTAAATGCCTAAATGTCAGTGTGACTCCTTAGTAAAAACCGGTTATAAAAAATGCATTTTTGTTTTCTTGACAATTTAGTGATTTCTATCTAAAAATACACCTGATCAACATATTGGGCTATTGAAAATGGATGCAAGAGCTCAAAGACATATACAATTAGACATATCAAATAGTAGAACTGCACGTAGAAAATTGAGAGAGGAAAACTATCTCTAACCGTTGGGGATGTCCTTCAGCTTCTCACCAGAGCCCTAAAATCACCAGGAGATAAAGAAACACGCCTCAGTAGCCCAATCTAACTTAAAACTCCAAAACAAACAAAAAGGATCCATCAGTCGCTTCACCTGTTGAATCGAAAGAGTCTTGCTCGCAGAACCCCTAATCGGCGACAGAGCTGCGTACCTCTCAACAGACTTCCTGTCCCTCGAAGGCCTATCCAACGGTAACGCCTATTCATGTAACTCTTGTACATATCTACAACATATGCTACATTATGTTATAATCATATAAAACATGTAAAAAAATGTAGGAATGCAGAGAATCATGACTACTGTGTAAAGTATGTATTTTATTCATTCATGTCTAATCATAATGCTCATTCATAAGTCATAAATCTAATAATAAAAATGTCACTTGTAATTATATAAACCTCAACTATTTCCATGAATGTCATATCATGAGTCATCACTTAGCCTGAAGGTTATATAAACCTTTGATAAAGGTTTGATCCCTCCTAACATAACAATTATCAATAACCCCCTGGTACTGGCGGTTCTCTACATTTCGTCTCAGTATGTTCTCAACGGTTCTAGTAGTTTTGTCTCCGTTTGACTGCCGAGACTTGAGAATCCCATCGTTCCATATTATCTGTACTTGCAAGTATTCATGTAATATGTTTTCTAAAACATCACTTGTGATATTTCTTAAATCATAATTCCCATAACAAGTATTCATCGTATGCATTATATGCATGAAACATAGTAAACGAATAATTACAAGCAAAATCATATATATCGTACAGATAATTACAAACATTATAAACGAATAATTACAAGAAAAATCATATTCATCGTATGCATTATATGCATGAAACATAGTAAACGAATAATTACAAGCAAAATCATAAAATTGATAATTGATTTTATAAACATATTCATTATATTCATATCAGAGTAAAATCATATATATCGTAAGAGAAAAATCAAGTTTGCATTCATATAATCAATGCAAGTTTTCATCCACACTATGCAAAAAATTATAAATGCAATAGTGTCAATAATGATGACATGAAAAAATACAGAGTTATTTTTCTTAAGTTAACACATGATTATTTTACCCGAATTGATGAAACAAAACTACAATGAGTTGCCCCAAGCTCGTCTCGAGCTCGCTGTCAACTTGAAATTCACAAACCTCGAGGATTTTAATAAATTCTTGGCTTAAATCGTGATTTACCATTAACATAATTTTTTCACATCAAATGGGCTTCTCTGCATGAATTCTTAGTACAAATTACATCAAATCATCTCTTTCTCCCCCCTAACTCGTGCTATGAATTTAGCTCGAAGATCATTAATTGCTCTAAAATTGATTCAAATGTTGGCTTGGATTGAGATAAGATTCAAATAAACGAGCCGAAAATAAACGAGCCAAAATTGATTCGAGTTTTGACTCAGACGTGATCAAATCAAAATAAATGAGCCGAGTTACGAGCCAAAATTTTGGATCAAATTTTTTTTGGAGCAAACCCCAGTTCGGCTCGAAATTAGATTGTTAAAATCTTATTAATGTTAGGATTGCAAATTTAGCGAATTTAACTTGACAATCATTAATCGCTCGAAAATTGATTCGAGTTTTGACTCAGACGTGATCAAATCAAAATAAATGAGCCGAGTTACGAGCCAAAATTTTGGATTGAAAATTTTTTTGAAGCTGATTTTGAGTTGACCTCAACTTAGCTCAAATTTGAATCGTTAACAACCCTACCCCCAACCTTCTCTCATCTTGATTTCACTGATTTCCTGCTAATTGTCCATACCGAAGCCCATAAATTGAGTTTGTAGTCTCTACGCAAGCTCTCCTCTCACTACAATGACTGGAAACGAAAAATTGCACTGATTTGTGGCAAACGTCAAAATGAGTGAAGAAAGGAATGCTTGAAATATCATAAAAATGGAGCTTCTTCTTTCCAAAATTTCCGTGAAACTTCAAGCTGCGAGCTACGACTCCCAACCTGTCGCGCGGCTAGGGCTACTACAATGTCGGATCGCCAGAGCTCTTCCAGGCATGAGAAACCGAAATCAAGGAGAGGGGAAATGAATGGAATGCATCATTTATCTATGGTCCCTTAATTCTTTAATCGTTTGATCCATCAGACCGACACATGCACAGTTATGTGCAGGGAATTTTGACTGAGAACAGTGAACTGAGATTAAGGGTTTAATTAGATGATTAATTAAGGTTATTTGAGCTTATGCTTGGTAACAATTTATATCTCCCTATACATTTTCAATTAATGTATAGTGATATATAGCAAATCGACGGATTTAACGTGTAGCAATTTTAATTGTTTCGGTCAAATTTTGGGAAATGTGAAAATTGAGATATATTTTAAAGTTGCCAAAATTATCTGTTTCTCAAAATTAGGTGTTAAACGCGACCTTTGACATCTAATCATGGCTACCGTTTTTGTTGAGGATTAGTTTCTTGTTGCCTGTTGAGGCCTCTTAGCTACAGACATTCCATTCCTGAAGGTGATCCGTCCTCTCAGTTGTGGATCTTCTTGAAGGCGATAGTGCTTCCTTGTCATCACTGGGACTTTCTATCTGGGCTTCCTCCATTGGATTTTCTCTCAAGTTATATATCCTTGTAAGCTTTCACTATCTCCCGCTTATGCCAAAGAGGCTGCACAGGTTTTCTTTTTGTTACCGCCTTTCCATAGCGACAACCCAAATATCAGTCAGAACCCGGCAGGCTGCCGAAAATCTCCTCTTTCCCGCAACCAACACTCTTTGTTTAGGTTGCAGGCCCTCTATGGAATTCTCCCTGCAGCGGGAATCCCATGCTACAGGCCCTCCTCCACAGGACTTTGCTGCAGTCAGGAAACTGCTCTTCCTTGGAACCTGGAACCTCTGTTGAAGGCCCTCTTCTACTAGCATCCTTTCTCTGTAGCAGTAGCAGAAGGAACTCCTCATGTTCCCATACGCAGAAAGCGACATCAAGAATCAGCCACTCCTCTCCAATTTCTTCAGGCCTGCATCTCCTCATCTCCCTGCAACCGCTTCGCCTTGCTGCAGGCCCACGTCTCCATACCTTAGAGACAACTGGAATGGACTTCTCCAATGCAGGCCTTTTACCATTGATTTGATTTTTTGCTATATACGGAACAAGTTTTTCTTTTTACCAAATTTATCTCTAGCCATCATTCGTCCTCCAACTTGTTCAATCACGAATGATGGCTGACAATACTATTCTCAGCATTTTCTTTGCTCTCATTTGAGTTTTTAGAATTGCCAAGTTCTTGCCTTGTCATCTTATCAAAGAAACCTTCTTCTTTCGGGCCTTCTATTTGTTTGATTATTCTCTTCAATGGTTATGATTTTTGAGTTCTTCCTTAGGATGCTTTTTACATAAAGTCTCATCAAATATTGCAATATACTTCATAAAAATGGTCTTCCTCCCACTAAATTGTCAAGGCAGTAAATTACAATATTTCATTATGTATTGTTGTATGCAATTCTTCTATCTTCGTCTTAGTTTCCATCATCAATATCATAACTCATATTTGTAGCCAATGGGAGAAACATGAGCCATCAATAATCTTTTTAGTTATGCTCATGCCATTCTTGAAAAGGCAAATTTCTCAAATTTCAAGCACTTCCACATCAATGCATATGACAACAAATTTCAATATGTGATGATAATATTGTTTGTGTTATTATACTTCTAGATGGACAAACACTTTTCTTAGTAATTCATCCAACCATCTACCTTATCTACATATGATTTCTATTGATTTAGAAAAATACTTATGATAAGGTTCCAAAACAAGTCCTTTGAAGAGTTTTAGAGAAAAAAAATGTGTTGATATGGCTTATATTAAATTCATTAAATATATGTATACTAGCGCTGTTACTTATGTTCAAACAGAATGAGGTTTGACCAAGTATTTTCCTATTTTAGTTGGATCACATCAGACATCGACTTTAAGCCTATATTTTTTGCTTTAGTTATGGATGCTCTTGCTGGACATTTACGGGAGGATGTGTCTTGCTATATGCTTTTCACTGATGATATACTTTTTGTGGATAAGACTAAAGAAAAAGTTCAGGAGGAATTTAAATTATAGAGGTCTACATTGGAGTCTAAAAGCTTTCGTTTGAGCAGTTTTAAAAAAGAATACAAGAATTGTAATTTTTGTAGTAGTAGCTCTAGTGATAGAGTTATAACTATGAGTGATCAAATCATTAGAAGGTGTGGACGTTTTAGATATCTTAGGTCTATTGTTCAAAGTGATGGTTATATAGATGGGGATAGTATTAGTAGAATTCCAACTGGTTTGTTGAAGTGGAATAATGCATCAGCCCTATTGTGTGATAGAAAATTACCTTTTAGACTTAAGGAAAATTTCATAAGATGATGGTGAGACATGCAATGCTTTATGGTACATAATGTTGGCATTTTAAAGAGAAACATAAAATAAAGTTAAGTATTGCTGACATGAGAATGTTTACGTGCATGAGCGAGTTGACACTTAGAGACAAAATGCACAATAAATCTATCCGTGAAAGAGTTGGTGTAGCTTCGACGACAGACAAGATTAGAGATAGTCATCTCAGATGGTTTGATCACATTAAATGTCGATCATCTGATGTGGTTCGGAGAGTTGATGTTTAGATTCAACTTATGTTAAGAAAGACAAAAGTAGACCTAAAAAGACTTGGGCATATTTTATAAAAATAATCTTAATCTATTAGAATTAAATGAAAAATTTTTACTTAATAGGACATAATAGAGAAAAATGATTCATGTAGCCTGCCCCACGTAGTGGGATAAATACTTGCTGTTCTTCTTGTTGCAAATTACTCTTTGAATGGAAACATACAAAGTTTGTGGCATTTTGGTCGATTTTTCTTCTCTCTTATTATCAATTTCCATGAAAAACATTTTGGAGGGGTTAGTGATTTTTTTCTTGATCCATTGGACAAGGAGGAAGATACGTTGAGGTTGAAGTATTTCAAATACATAAATTAGTTAGGAAAAGAGTTAATTTATTTACCCAAGTTGGAGCGATTTATGATAAATGGAGGAAACAAACATCAATCATTAGCTTCCTCAAATAAGTCATTTTGTCAATCAATTATTTTAAAGCTCATGTAAACAATTTTATTTATATAGGAAAATAACTCTAAATTGCGGATGTGATTACTCTTATTTTTATCACATATGATCTAAGAAAATTAAAATAAAAAGAAATAATGAAAAATTCAAGCTAAATTGATATAGGCCCCAAATGGCTTGAAAAATTGTCTGATTCAACTCATTTTTTAATTTAATACTTGTTGTGATTGAAGAATTGGAGCTCGATGGCTGATTTTGCTAAATGATCAACAAACATGGGCTGTACTACTTCAAAACACTTCCTTCCTTCTCCTTTGAATACACCACACATTGCTCTATTTCCATAGTTTGCTAGCCTAGAAATAGCAATATCAGCTAGGTTTGAGTGGTAGATGATTTTATGGAATTTCAGTTTTTTGATTAGGTTTTTTACCATGCTTCTGATCTAGTTGGCCCTCCTTTGCTACCCATGAAGAGGAATGAGAGGATTTGGATCTCAAGGGATTTTAGGTTTCAATCAATATTTTTCATAATTATTGTGGAATTCTTAGTTTAGTATCTTAGTTTTATTCTCTTCTTATTATTTCATCTTTCTTTCCTTCTTGAGTTATGTTTTCTTTTGTAAGTTATAATTAATCTTGCCCTAGTCTTTCCTTATTATATAAGGAAAAGTTTTAATTTGTTTATTGAAATAAGAAAGTGCATTTTTCTCCACCTTGCTTTATGGTATCAGAGCGAAGAAACAAATCCTAGTTGTCCTTCGCTAGGGCCTCTCCCTGTAGCTACGAGTTTTTGCAGGCCCTCCACTGAATCTTCTTCTTGTAGCTAGATCTTTGGAAGCATCTCCCTTCAAGCTTCTCCCTACAGGCATTTGGTAGATTGACGCCTTTGCGATGGCAATCATCACGCCGTTCAGTCATGAAGGCATGCATGATAAAGATCTGCACGCCGCAATCTAGTTTTCACATCTGTGCGTGTTCCGATCCTCTGCTTTCCAGCGACCTTTTGTCACGATTGTATCACACTATGCCACGATCCCGTCGACATCCAGTTTGTCAGAATCTAAAATCCAGCAACTTCTCAGAAATTGAACCTATTAACATCCTCGTATGGTGTTGTCCGCCTGAATTGTCACAAAAAACTCCTTGAGCGAACAGAGGAGCGCAAGAAGCCTACGACCATCCAAACGTTCCTCACTGACTGACCTTCCAGACTTGCCTCTCCGTTTGGTCCTTCCCAACCTTCTAGTCGTTCGCCGTTCAGTAAGCAACACAATCAGCCATGAATTCTTTCCAACCCTAAACATGCATATGACTCATGATAAAGTACGACATGAATATTAGTTCTGAAGAGATGAGAAATTCTGTCCAACCGGCCCTGAAACTTTTTCATTTTATCACAAATCATAAACTCAATGGTCATAACTTCAATAGTCTCAATCTGTGCTTTTCTACATTTATAGAAAAGGAGAAGACGCAGTTTCTCAGTTCACTAATCCTAAACATTGCTCGTGGAAGATTAATGATCGCATTGTCATATCTTGGTTGATCATTTCTATGACCACAGAGATTGGAGAAACTTTCTTTCTTTACATGACGACATAAGAGATTTGGAAAGCATTTCATGAGACTTAGGGTTTGTTTGGGGCAGCTGCAGTTTAATAATAAGCTGCTGCACATCAGCTACCAGAAGAAGCTATTGCGTAGAAGCTGCTCCGGATAAGTTAACTGTCTGTTTGTTTTTAACAGTTGGAAAACAGCTGTGCTGCAACTGTTTTTGGACAAATAACCATCATTCCCGTGCATAGTAATATTGTTTGTAACAAAATTATTCATACCAATACATTTTATACTTTAAAAGTAAAAATCCAGTGCAGAGTATTACAAAATAAAGATTGACACCTAACTTAACAGTGAGTAACATGATTACTAAAATTAAAAAAAAGTCTATTAAAATAATAATTAATAATATGATAATATTATTTTTAAAATACAGATGCGTATGTCATGAGTTAAGCTCTAGGGATACTCTCCATTCCCAATCACTCTAGGCGGTGAATCCTCAAACTTATCTGCCCACTGAAAATTGTCACAGTTTTCCGTGATTCTTCGCGAGCAACTGTAAAGCTCTCTCCCGTAGTTATGTGTCTGACATGAAGTTTGTAGGGAACTTTGAAGTCCACAGTAGTAGTGCAAAGGTACCAGAAATTTTTGAGCTCACATTTCTTGAATGCTTTAAAAAACATCCCGTTAGACATATCACAAGTAAAAATTTATAACATAAGTAATTAATTAAAAATTTATGCAACTGTGAGTTCTCAGAGAACTCAATATATACACCATCGAATCTGTCACTACAATAAAACAACAAACCTTATAAAAAAAGGTTCTTGGTTGCTTTTAACCCATGTAATACTAAACTTGTGTGTGCTATATATGCATATCACCGAAAAAAGTTATCCAGAAAAATCTAAAAAAACGTAGCACCAAAAAAAAAGAGAGGAAGTTAGTTGCCTTCATTAGGATTTTACATGTGACATAAACCAATAGCGACAAACAGACCATCCAGAAGAACCCATAAGGTCAAATGTCTCATCATAGACCTCCAAAATCCACCAAAATAAAATCAAATGAAATGCAAAAGGAAAAAAAACACTTACAAACAACATAAAAAATCAATACAATCAAATATCAAATACACAGGGAACAAAAATAAACATGAATTGTATAAAATACTAATACAATAAATAGTGAATATCTTCTGCAACTATTATAATTAATAGCATGATAAAAACTCCAATCACCCTCCAACTATTGCATTCGTAATTCGTTCCCTCAACTCTGCTGTCTCACTCACACCTTGCCTGTCATTAATATAGTTCTTGCGAACATTATTTTTGGTCTGTGACTTAGACTGTCCAAGACGGTACTTATATACTTTGGAACGGACATGTTCATTATCCGCGTTCGCCCTACGAAAGTTGATGTCATTATGGAAAAGTTGCTGCCGAATATAATTGTGGAGAGCCATCGTGACAATCATAATTTTCATTTGTTTGGGAAATGTGTAAGATGACATATCGTGAAGTATAATCCATTTCTTATTTCAAACACCAAAAGTCCTCTTAATAACACCGTGTAAGGGATAAATGTATTTTGTCGAATATTTCTTTCCTGTCCCGCGCGTCATTGCTGACTTGCTCAAAATCAGGTATTTGTATCTCGTATTAGAACAAAGCTTGAGATACCCTCGTTGCAATGAATACCTAACATCGACTAAATAATATTCACCAAATGTGAATTGAATGATTGATACTGAAGGAAAAAAGAATTGGAAGAGTAGTTCAGTCTCAAACGAACATTTGGGTGGATGTGAGAAGTTGTATTTGTTATTCCGTGTTTCTGATTTGAAAATTCATCTGTCACGTGCACTGCCCTCCTAATTGACCATAATAAAAGTAAAACACATGTTGAAGTTGCATACCGCCATGACATTCTTGGTCGGGGGCCCACAACGGCTGATGAAACCTTTTCATTATTTGAAATACATGCTTCAATGTGTGTTTCATTGATTGCTCCAATCCAATTCCAGAAAGATAACAAAGGGTTAGGTAATTACGATATTTATATGAAAATTGAATATAATAAATAAGAAAAATTATCTTAAAATGTGACATATACTGCACATCGTGTGATATACCTGTTGGGGCCCGTTTGAATATAGGATCTATTGGTTTTATGACTTGTGAAGAAAAACTGATAAGTGCACTCATCCCTACGGAGAATTATTTGTAAATTGTTTCGAAGGAGTGCTGGAATCGCTCCATAGCTGATCACATTAATTCATCATGCGATAATATATATAGAGTTATTGCCAACACCTCTCACAAAGTCGTTCTGGATGAGCCATGAAGTCGAGCCATGAAGTCCATGATGAAGTCCATGATTTCTGTGTAGTTCCTTAAACAAATCGGTGAATACCGCTTATGCCATGCATAACATATTGCTAAATTTCGTTAGGTGGCCCACACGCAACTCCGCAACACATTTGTCGCCAACATATGAGGATGTCATTCAAGGGGAGCGTTTTATGTATGAGTTATAATATTCATACGTCAAGCATACAACAGCCGCAACTCTCCATCTGCGTCTTTCTCTAGTTGAATCAATGTATTTCATTATCGAAGTGACTAACATATAAGCATCAATGAATTAGCTACAATCATATAAGATTACGTACAAAACTTACATAAACAAGTAATATTATAGAAGTAAATAGAAAATATAACGAGGAATGAAAAACTCCAAAGTAACATGCCCAAAGCAACATAAATACTCAAAGTGTCATGAAATACCATAAACAAATAGAAATGTATCACAAGAATCTAATTAAAAAAATGTCCCTCAAATGTCTCTGTTCCCATAAAAATAACGTAGGTAAGATGCTCTACGGTTAGCGAGCTTCACTATGAAAAACCTCTTTCCAGGTCGAATCTTCAAGCAACTTCATAAAGAGCAAATACAACGACCTGTCCTCGAAAATTTTTGGAGTTGCATCCATAATTTGCATAACCTGTAGGATAGAAGTTGCTTGTGATGTGCCGGAGTCATTAGTGCATGAAGCCATCAACCGTGAGATCTGACTTCTAAAGAAAGCAACCCTCACTTTCTTTTTTTTTCAACCCGTGGATGCTTTGGCCAGCTCGTGGACTCAACTTCACGGAGGTCCGAGCTGGGGTCTTCAATGGAATCACCTATTTGGTCAGCTCCCAAATATTTAGGGATTCCACCAAACCCCATCTCACTGGGAGTACATGCATTGTTGCTTGTTGACACACCTCCAAACATACGATCCAATTTCACCTCCAACTCAGGATTGATTCCACAATTTTTAAATTTTTGTTGCAACAAACACCGCCTACATTATAATATGTAGAATTTAAAAACAAATTAAAAATTAACAAAAATATAGGGCGACAATTCAAAAATGTTCACCACCAGTCTCTCTGTTCACTACTTCTTGGAAGCATCAATTGTTTGCTTTACCGGATCCCACCCGAAACTCGTTGATCTTCACTTCAATTCCTTCCAGAGTTTCCAATCTTTATTTGGCTGATCCCATTTATTTTTTAACTGTATTCTATCATATTTTATGCTTGTATTTTACTTGAATTTTCGAATAATATTTTGTTAGCCTTTCTTATTGAAATAGGTTGTCGCCTATTTCCTAGATTGGGCTCCTTGAGGCAAATGTCGTAAAATATTAATTTTATCTCTTTGTTCCACATTGCAGATGAACCGACCTCTCTTTTCTTAACCATTGTATTACTAGCATGAAAAAAACTAATTAACATAAATAGGAATGCCACTAACTCATCCACCACACCACCACCACCACCTCCACACTCCAACACCTTCAGACAAATACAATCACACTCTAACCACCACCTCCATAACTATACACCACCACCTCCACACACCACCACACAGACACCACTAGACACCACACAGAAACCACACAGACACCCACACCCACACCTCCACACAGACACAACCACCTCCACACCAGCACATCAAGACACGAGCACATTAAGACACCAGCACCTCCACACAGACACCACCATCTCCACACACCACTACACAAACACCATCTGACACCACACAAACACCACCTCCATACACCAACACGTCAAGCCACCAGCACAAACACCACCTGACACCGCAACACAAACACACCTGACACCACACAAACACCATCTCCATACACCAACACATCAAGCCACCAACACCACCACTTCCACACACCACCACACATACACCACCAGACACCACACAGACACCAACATTTCCACACAAACATCATCACCTCCACACACTAGCACCTCCAGACACCACAACCCCCACACAATAGCACCTCCACACAGACACCACAACCCCCACAAACCTTCACACAGACACTAACACCTCCACACACCAACCACACACGAATCACCATCGCACTACCTCATAACCAATGCCACACCACACCACCTTCTCAAAACCAAACACCAACCACCTCAAAGCCACCAACCACCAACATCAATAGCACACCACACCACTCCGCCATCTCCACATCACCTTTTCCCACAGCACACCACCACCTTCTCACAACCTATGACCAAAATCAACATCATCTTTCATCCATTTTTCAAATTCTCACAAAAACATCGTAGATAATGATTGAACCCCTTCCCATATTTTTTATTTGAGGCAATTATATATAGACACCCGAAAGATTGCTATCTACAAATGAATCACTTTCTTTCATTTGAGGCAATTACTAACAGGGCTCCCATATTTTTCAAATTCTCAGTGGTTACATACAGGGCACCCGAAATAGTGCTATCCACATACAGGGCACCCGAAAAAACCTACTTCGAATCCATATTTTTCAATTGAGGCAGTGACATACATGGCACCAAAATAGTGCTTTCTACAAATTAAGCTCTTCTTTCATCCATTTTGCAATGCAGGGACATACATGGCACCCGAAATAGTGCTATCTACATGCAGGGAACCCGAAATAGTGCTATCTACATACAGGGCACCCGAAACACCATACCTTGAAATTCTACAAAGCACAAAACTTGCAAAACCCGCAAAATTATCACAATAACCATAGATGAGAATGAGAAAGCCACAAAATGAGAATGCTCAGGACCGATTCCACAAAATTCTCACAAAACTTTACATACCGCAAATGAGAAAGCCACAAATCGCAAAGAGAAAGCCATTTCATCGAAAATGAGCACATGAATTTCATACCGCGCACAATAACGAAAGATCAGAGGGAAAAGAGAGGTAATATGTACGTGAAGAAATGCGGGCCGCGGGATCGAACCCGTGGCCTCGTAACATTGATTATTTAGGAACGTTACCGCATTGCTGTTTCCAAACGGATGAAACCATGTTTTTAAAACGCACCGTGCCAAAAAAGCTGCTCCAAACGGACCCTTACTTTAGTACCAAAAACATTGCAAAGTTGTTGAGATTGAGACAAAATTACATGAACTCCGACAAAAAGATTTTAGTGTGGCTCAATACTTCAACACACGTAGAAAGTATTTGTTACAGTTAGTTATGTATGATACTTATGTACGAAATTGCCCTTAAAATGCTATGTTATATAAAACAATAGTAAAAAAGAAGAGGATGATTAAGTTCCTTTTGGGTCTAGATAAGAACTTAGATGATGTCTGAGGAAGAATTATTGGGATAAGGCCTCTCTCTATCATGAGGGAAACCTTTGCTGAAGTTAGAAGAGTAGAATGTAGGAAGAAGCTCATTTATATTTTTATCACTAGACTATACATCTCTTTTGTTGTATAAGATGTGAGTCAACACATACAATCTCAAAATATAGACATTTGAAGCTATTATCTTACTAAGTAAAGGACTTGTGAACTAAATATGGGCATTTTAATGTGTCAGCCTTTTTTTATGTTGGCTACGTTGGACCAACTGGTGATAGAAAATCTGTATCTGGTTTATGTATGTTTGTTGGAGGTAACTTAGTCATAGTCACATTGAAGAGTAAGAAATAAACCGTGGCAGTTTGATGAGTGCTAAGGTTTTTTCTTGGATAATTTATTTTTTCAGTTGCTCAATCCATGGTCTTTATAGATAAAATACAAAATTTTTTCTCTAAATGGTGCTAATGGGATGTGCTTTATCAATATCAATTGATAAGTTGACATAAATCTTGATGCACTCAGTTTTGTGGGAGTTGGAAGGTCTGCCATCTTGCTCAAATCTCATTGTATATGATTGCCACAAACCAATTATGATCCCTTTAATCGAACAGTTAGAATTAGTAGGGAGCTAATTGTAATGCCATGCTAGTTGTAGAACATAACTGAAACTAAAAAAAATTAAAGCTTGCTAAAATTAATTGCTACTTTTTCTTACAAGTTGACTCATTTTCCTCGAATTATAGTTGACTCGAGTTAATGATAAATGCATTTAATGTATATGCTATGAAATATGTGTAACATATGTTGCAAAATATTTTGGCTATGGAGTGGAAGGTTAAGGGCTTTTGGGAAGGTGTTTTAGATGAGTGATTAATAAAAATGGAACTTGTCCTTGTAGATAAAAAATCAGTTTCTAGCCGACTTGGTTTGATTTTGAATACATCCGACATCAAATAATTTGAAGCCTTGTTTGCTCAACTGTAGTAAATTTAATTCGAGACTGAGTTCAAGTCGAACTGGACTCCAAAAATTTGTGTTTTGATCAAGCTATGATTGAAATTTTTAATTTTGTGTTTAGCCAAATCACTTGAATTCAACTTTATTTTGGCCCTGATGAGGTGTTCGTTACTGTATAGGGCCATTCTTAGGATTCAGCAGCATATGCTGAGTTTTCGGGTCCAGGTGGTTACCGGATGCACTACTCACTTTTTATTACACATTGTTATATATATAAAATACAGATATTTCACAAATTAAAATGTTTTTTTACATGCTACATTTTTTTGAGTTTTTTATTGTTAAACAATACAAAAGTTGAAGTTGTAGTACCACATTGTTGAAATTTGATTTATAAATTATAATAAAGTTTGATATAATATATTCATTTGTTTCAGATCGATTAAACTTAGTTGTGCCATTTTAATTTCGTCTTTACTCTTTACTTTCATAAATGTCTTTATTGCAGCTCATTAAAATTTTGGCTCAATTTGATTCAATAGATTGCACTTTTATTTAATTATTGCAGCTTCTAGAAAAGCAACGCTTGATAGATTTTGCTGAAGCTCTTCGAAGTAAGCTGGTCTATTTTGATGAATTGGAGAACGTAAGTATCAGTTGCTGCTTCCCTTCCAGCATCATATTCATATCCTTGAAATTTTCATTGTAGCTGTATATTTATATATGGATCGAATTCTTTCCAAATAAAATCCCCGGCTGCTAACTTCTACAAATTTTAGAGACTTCTGGCAATTTCTTATTATTCTAAAGATACAAATTGCAAAGCTTACGATGGAAATCAGACAGATAGGTGAATTTCTTTTGACTAGAAACTTTGTAAAGTTATTGTCAATTTCAAGATGATACACATGGCTTGGATTATTTAAATATTATTGGGAGCTGTTCACTATTTCTGATAGGAGGAATGTATTATTGAATGAACTCTTATACGTGCTAAATGAGTACACAATGCATTAGTTGTCGGTAATTAAAAGGCAAAATGTTGGTCCCTAAAGGGTATGGCATATTTTCATTGTTATGTAAGTTTCAAGTAAATCTCAATCAGTAGTATTCTGAAAACGCAAATGTAGCATTACAACTTTTACCTTACAATCTTTATCCAGTTAATGAATCATATACATGTAATTGAATATTGTGATCCTGATAAACCTGTTCTGAATTGTACATTGTTTTACAAACAGATCGCCTAACTATCTTCCCAATATTTTTTTAAGTTTTTTAAGATCATGTACATACCCATACATGCTGGACTTTGAACTCCGGACTTTGTGTGGGTAGAGACAAAGTATGTAAACATATCAAGTCAAGTGAACTGCACATGTACTAAGCCTTTTAAGATACAATAGAAATAATATTTAATGATGTGATTTTATGCTTGTATAAAATTGGTTGCTACCAATCAATATTTTCTACAAATCCATAAAATCAATGGAAGACAAGATGATTAAATTTATTAAAGATTTCTCATGAATAGATGGTTAAAATAGTAAACAATTTATTTAATTTTGGGGATCGATAGGTCTCATAACAGCAAGATCTTTTAATAAACTTTGTCATAAATATATGATTCCAATAGCACTCTTAGCTATAGTCAATCAAAAGCAAGTAGTGTTCATTGAACAACTTTCCTGTTAAAAATTGAGAAAACATCATATTTTTTTTTAGAAATTACTAATTATTATCCCGTAATTCATGATTCACTTTCTTTTTGTTTCAATAATATATACTACAATATTTGATCATGTAGTATACATGAAATATCAAGGAGTTTTTGACAATAAATGTAGAGAATGCATTTTGTGTATTCCATTTCAATATTAAAATTTCTGCAATATCGGAAAAAGCTTAATAAGAAATTATGAATATAATTAATTGCAAAATAATTATAATAATTTACAAATGGATGAGTAGGTAATAAAGTTTTTACAAATCAATGAGGTGACTGCGAAAGAGGACGGAAAGTGTGTTGAAGTCTTTGTGGGCATGGTTCCTAACTAACAAAAATTTATGCAGTTGTTTCACACTCCATTTGAATTGTATGAATGGATGTTATCCATTCCAAGTTTTGATAATTTTTGTAAGATTGTCCTGAATAAGCTTTTGATTAAACGCTCAGCAAGTTTTTCATTTGTGGTTATGAATGGAGTATATATTAGATCATTATCAAGCTTCGCCTTTATAAAATATCTCTTAACTTCAATATGTTTCTTGATCTTAGTGTTTGGGATTATGTGCAATATTGATGGCTGACATATTTTCATAAAAAATAGGGCCTAAGATCTTTTCTTTCAACCTTTAAATCTTTTGTAATAATTTTTGGCAAGAACAATTTGCAGTTTCTCTGTGCTGTAGATTTAAATTCACTTTTGGCATTAGATCTTGCTATCTCATATTTTTTTACTTTCTAAATCATAAGCTTTCCTCCAAAAAATGTACTATACTATGAAGCTTACCTTCTGTCAATCATATTACTTACATAATATATCTGTTTATACTTCGAGTGGCCAATTCTCCCCCCATTTGAATAAAATTCTTTTGCTTGATTTCCATTTAAATAATTTAGAATTCTATTTTATATCCTAAGATTTGTTTCTTTTGAAGTATGCATGAATTGACTCTCTAGACCAACAATATAGGTAATGTTTGGTCTAGTTTGTGATTAATAAATAAGTCTTCCCACTGGTCTTTAATAAGATATTTTAAGTATCTATGTTTTCTTTTGAAGTATCTGGAAGTTTATGAATGAATTTTATGGTGCTCTTGAAAAATTTGCATTCTCATTTCTCTTTTTCAACAGTTCGACTATGTATGTTGTGAGATGTCGAAAGTGTGTAACTTCAAGGCCAACGAATCATTCTAGTGTGTCTGATTCTTTGACATCAAGTTATTAGAACAATATTTTTATTTGAATCCTCCATCTTTTCCAAGTCACTATCAGTTATGATAATGTCTTAAACATAATGTAATAGTGTAGAGACTTCCTTTGAAGCTATATACTTCACCAATAATACTTTGGAAAACCTTCCAAAACTTGATTTTAGAAGTATTAATGTCTCCTTAAAATTTATTTGTATTCCATGTCGAGTATTACTTTGGAAAACCTTCCAAAACTTGATTTTAGATATTACTTCAACATATACAATCCCTTATAGCTTACATATCTTTTATTCTACAACAACAACAACAACAAGCCTTTATCCCACTAAATGGGGTCGGCTACACGAAT
This sequence comes from Phalaenopsis equestris, assembly GCF_001263595.1. Classification (NCBI taxonomy): domain Eukaryota; kingdom Viridiplantae; phylum Streptophyta; class Magnoliopsida; order Asparagales; family Orchidaceae; genus Phalaenopsis; species Phalaenopsis equestris. Next base: position 144,526 of record NW_018165684.1, on the reverse strand, counting down.
TCTTTTTCTTTATTGTGTCCCGTTAAGTTTCAAAATTTCATAAAATTCTAATAGATTAAGATTATTTTTTGTATAATATGCTTCCCCGACCCGCATTACCCAACTATTTTGTTTACTGGCCAAAAACTTGACCCAGTTTCTTTAGGTGGCTAGTGTGCAAAATGGATATGTTATAGAGTTTAGATTTTGATTAATAGTTTACACACGAAGGGTTCTACGCAACTATACGTATCATTAAGTAATATATGACTCTAATGGAGTCTCGATTATTGATCCCAGAGAGAAGTGAGATAAGAAACCCCTTAGGCTAAGTTCTAGTTTACTACTATGATGTCTTAGTTTGGAATGTTGATTAAGTGTGTTTTTCTAACAACTGCTCCTAAATACAAGCTTAAATCTAACGTTAAACCTAACTAGATAAATTGGTTTGGTGAATTTTGAGGTATAAAAACTACTTTTCTCTTGTGGTGACCTAGATAATGTGTAAGAATGAGATGCTTAGAATCTAATGTGGTCAGTGATAATAAGATGCAAAAATTTAAGTTACCTACTTCCGAGTGTATAATGTAGCTCAGTTAACCTAGGGTCGATTTCTTAAAATAACTAGATTATCAATGCGAAACTTCTAGCCTATCACCCTAGAGTCTCCTTCTCCTAATAACCCTCTAATTGGCTTAATCATATATTTGAGGTACGAAACCCTGGATCAAATTGGTTAGGAATCTAGCCAGTTACTCTAGAATCACCAATTTGCACCCATCAACGAATATCTCCCTAACATTGCATTGCATCCTTAGACTTCTTTTCCGTCACCCATAAGTTCAATGTGGTTTCTCCTAGTTGTTAAAGCCATAGGCTTTTCGGAACTTGTGAGTTCACAACAAATTTTAACATACAATTGACCAGATTGATTAGTAAATAAAACATGAAGTAATAACCATTACTATAATATGAAAAACCTATTCTAACAAGCATTTTAACATCCTAAACATTCATTCAATTCATTTCAAAAGAAAAGTTTAAGAATTCTACTTCACAAAGCAGGTGTCACACACAGTAGAAAACTTCATTAAATCAAAGTAAATCCACTAGATAAGTGTTTACAACAAGTATAAGATAATGAAGAACACAATAACTTAGTTTTTTTCCTCTGAAAGAAAGATGAAAATCTCTTCAACAAAGTCTCCTGCTGATTCATGCAATGCTAATACAATCCCGTACGTATATCTCTCAAAATCCCTCTCCAATCTTTACAGGGAAGGTAAAAATTTGCATTTCTTACTCTTATCTACGACATCTCGGCCTTCCTGGAGAATTCTAAGACTTAGAAATGCCAAAAAGTATTTTTCCAAACGTCCAGATCCGTCAAATATCTTCTTGGGGCGTGCATAAACTGACCTTGGACAGTTCGGGCGCCCAGACACCATCTTCTCTGTTTTCTGGGCGGAGACATGCTCCTTGGCTCCACCCTGCTGGCAGAACCTCCATTTGCTCACGTTTGACTCTGTTTCGCCTCATTTTAGCTCCAATTCGCTCCAAGTGTTATGCCTGTAAGATAAACATGAAAATAACATTTCTTTAAAGTGCAATTTCATTCAAAAACATGTGACAATTTCATTCAATCAAAAACATGTGATAAATGTAAAGAAAATTAAGCATAAAAAAAACATCAGATTCCCAAGTCTTTTTAGGTTTATCTCTGCCTTTCATAATATAAGTCGAATCTAAAATATCTTTTATTGTACATATAAGCTAAATTCTAGTTGGACTTCCATATGAACCCTCTTTTATTTCACCATATAAAAAGGCATTTTTCATATCAATTTGTGGTTTATTGCCTTCTCTCTTGGCTAATGATGATGAGCTATCTCAAATAGTGCTCATTATAGGAACTTGAGTAGAGGTTTTAAGATATTCAATCCCATATATTTGAATTTAATTTTTGGCTAGTAGTTTGATTTTATTTCTTTCTGGTGAAACTTTCCTTACTTTAGCATTTTGCTTTTTGATCATAGATTTCTCAAGGTTGTTGAGACCACTTCCTTAAAGAAGTCCATTCGTCCTTTGGTCCATTTCCTCCAATTCCTTAATGATATAATATGAAGGATAACACAATACTGCTTTTGTAAAATTAATTTATCAACATGTTATCCATTCAAAATCCAATTGACATATCAAAGTTGTGAAATATTGTTTAAAAGATTATCTCCGTAACCAATCATGATTGTTAAAATTCCATTGATCATAGTAATTTTTTTGTTGGTAAGAGAAGTGGTTTGTGAAATAAATTTGTGAGAGGTGTTAATCATAGGGGGTATTTAGCTGTTGAATCAATGATCCAAGAGCCAGAAATTGGCGTCAATAAACTGTAAAGGCACGGGAAGAGAAGGTAATACATGAGAATGATAGATTATAAATAGATGTTGTAGATGTTTTTTCGAGTGCTCTTAGCAAGCCTTTTTTTAATCTTTCTACCCTTTATAAATGACCTACGTTTTTAATCTCTTTAAGAATCTGTGAACCAATGAATCATTTTGCATAGTTTTTCCGTTCAATTGATATGATGAATGGATGCTTTGCAACTCCCCTACTGGATTTAGATTGCATTTCTCAGTTTCTAGGGAACTCTTGGCGGAGGTTTGACGGTATTGTTGTTATTCCCCATGTATATGGTAAATAGAAAACGAAAGAAAATGACAATGCAACAATGAAGGTTGCAATGATGGGACATGTTTGCAATAGCGCATCAATGGAAAGCTACGATAATGAGAAATATGTGACAATGCAACACTGATGGTTGCAGTTACGGAAACATAGGAGAAAAAGAGAGAATGTAGCAGTAAAAGCAGTAGATTTGGGATGTCGTGATGAAGCCTGCAGTGATGAAAATATATGGAATTGGAAAAGGGCACTTATATTATGATAAGAATTGGAGAGAATGTGGTGCGTGTAATTTATTTTAATATGTACAAAATTTATGACTCCTAGGAGTGCATCTGATAGAAAAAAAAATGAAATCTGGAAATTAAATTAATTACAAAATAATAGCAATAGTCTAAGGTTTGATAACTAAGGCTGAAGGGATCACACAGATTACTGAGATGGTGATAAATAAAAGGGAGTTTGTTGAGTGTGGGTCCCAAGTATTTGTTACATATTACTACCTCTTCTGGTGACTGGATGTCTTGTGGAGAGATCGTATGCACTCAAATGTTCTCCATTAATGAAAGGCTTATTGTCACAAGCCACAACTGTTTGAAGAAAGGATCTGAATCTTATTATTGTTTGCTGCTTGGAAGTTTAAAGATTTTCTCTTTAACCATTTTCAAATTCACCTGTTGACATGGATGACTACTGAATCTTATGATGTCGAATTACCCATAAGCAAAAACTGTGAATGGGTTATAAGTTCTTGAAGCCTTGGAGTGTTAATACAATTTCATTCTAAATTTGAACGTGTTGATTCCTCTTGTTTGGTTGGATCGTGCATGCACATCTTACCTTTTCTATAATTGTTTCTAATGAGGTATAATTACTTTGTTAAGCAAATGATTTAGTCATAGATTTTGGGCTTGTATCTAGTAAACTTTGCATAGGATGGCTGGACGGGTCAGGGCGACAATAGGCTGAGATGCTGGAGAAACTTACGACAGCAGCGGATGAGTTTGGGGTGTTTTGCGATAGTAGTAGGGGTGGAGCTAGCGTTGACGGTAGGGAAACATAAAGGATAGGGGCGCAGGTAAGATTGGAGCAAGCAGGGAGGGGAATAAACAATGGATTATGTGGGAGATATCACCCCTTTGGAGTAGGGTACAACTGGAGCACCACTTATCTTCAGATACAACCTTAGCAAGGGAGATACACCGACAAGAAATCTGAAAGCAACAAAAACTAAACCTTAAACAAAAAAAAATAACATATTTATAATAAAGGATAACTATGCGGGGGAAATCCCTTCCCTTGGGTGGCTGCCCTAACCCAAGCAGGGTTCGGTTGGTTCAGCCTCCCTGTAGGCACTTGCTGAACCACTTAAGCCAGTGTCAGTTTTCTGGGGCTGATGGAGCTTTGACTTCATTTGTTGAAGCTTCTGGCTCTTCGTAGCACGACTTTAAGTTCGCTACTTTGAACATAGCAGAAACATTATTGTTCTCTGAGAGGTCGATCTTATAAGCATTATCGTTCAACTTCTTGAGGATTTTGAAAGGTCAATCTGCTTTAGGCTTGAGTTTCCCGAATGCTCCCATCTGAAATCTTGTTTTCTTCTACCGGATCCACACTAATTCCACTTTTTGAAAAGTCACCTTCTTTCTAGTCTTATTTGCCCGTGTCTGGTACTTGCGGTTTTCTTTAATGATCTGCTTCTAACCTCTTCGTGGAGCTTCTGAATCTCTTGCTTCCATTTTTCAGCATTCTCATTAATCTCTGATGTTGTCACGAGAGGTTCCAAGTCAAGTGGAGTGAGTGGGTTGCACCCATACACAATCTCAAATGGGGTGCGTCCTGTAGTCTGGTCAACGGATCTATTGTAAGACAACTCGGCTTGAGCTAGAATAAAATTTCATTGTTTAATATACTTTCCGACAAATCACCTCAGCAAGTTACCCAGACTTTTGTCACTACCTTCATGTTACTGTTCGTCTGTGGGCGAGCTGCTGAACTAAATTAAAGCTTAGTGCCTGGCTTCCCCAACATGATCCCCCAAAATTGACTCAAAAACTTTACATGTCCGGCGGAAGTGATGCTGTTTAATCTTAGAGCTCTTATTCTTTACGGCTTACTGAAATTTAAATTACTTCTCCAATTCTCATTACCTTTTTCATTTATTTCTGAGAATCTCTTTTTTTTTTTCTGTAAACATTTTCGCATGATTCATGTGCATCCTATTCTGTTTGCCTTTTTTTTTATTTTAAACTGCTCTAGTACCATATTTTTTAAAATTCTTTTACCTTTTTTTTAGAATAGGATTTGCATTAGTTTGTATTCCAAGAAGATATACAACCATTCTTGCCTCACTAATTAAAAAAAATTTAAGGAAAATTCTTATATCAGTCATTAAATGAATGTCTTTTAGCTATGAATTTTTAAGTGATTTTCTCATGACACTAGGCTTTCTTTGTATCCAATGTAACACTTATTGAATACTTTCTAAATTATCATACACGTATCAAGTTTATCTTAATGGCTGGAGAGGAATCAGAGGGTTGGTGGCAGCACAGGAGGGTTGGCGGGAAGAGGGCGGCAGCAGGTGGAGATGTAGGAGGAGGTTGCAATGGAGAGGGATTGGGGATTGCCAGTAGCACAAGAGGTATGGAGGAGTGAGGGCGGCAGCAGGTTGAGTTGCTGGAGGGACTTATGCTTGCAGCAAATGGCGTTGGGGTGTTTTGCAGCAGAAGTTGGGGATCAAGTTAGGGTTGGTGGCAGGGAAATTGGAAGGATAGGGGTGAAGGTAAGATTCATCAAGCAGGGGGGGAGGGGGGGATAGGCAATGGGATATGTGGAGATAATTACCACCTTAGAGCATGATATAGCAGGAGCAGCTGTTCTCGAATACAGGACATAGCAAGGGAGAGATGTTGAAGACAAGAAATCTAAAGGCAACAAAAATTAAATTCTAAATGGGAAAATAACCTATTTATAATAAAAACGCCGCCGCGTCAGTTTGAATCACTTAAATTGCTTCTGATGTTTCACATAGACTTTCACCATGTGGGGCCTCATTTAAGCAAGCAATAAGCACACAAAAAAAGATGGACCAATAATGAAGGATCTAATTTAGATATGGGTATTGGGATGCTGTTTAAACTTAGAGTTCTTATTCTCATGGCTTACTGAAATTTAGATTACTTCTCCAATTCTCATTACCTTTTTTATTTGTTTCTGAGAATCTCTTGTTCTTTCTTCTGTAAAATAATTTTACATCGTTCATTTTCTCACGATTCATGTGCATCCTATTCTGTTAGCCTTTTTTTTTATTTTAAACTACTCTAGTACCGTATTTTTTTAAAATTCTTTTACCTTCTTGTTTTTAAATAGGATTTTCATTAGTTAAGTTATGCTTTATTTAAGAAAGGTCTTCATTTGTTTTCTGCTAAAGTTTTGTATTCCAAGAAGAATTATTGCCATTCTCGCATCACTGATTAAAGAAATTTTAAGGTAAATTCTTATATCGGTCATTAAATGAATGTATTTTAGCTATGAATTTTAAAGTGATTTCTTCGTGACACTAGGGCTTTCTTTGTATCCAATGTAACACTTAGTGAATCCTTTCTAAATTGTCACACATATGAAGTTTGATGTATCTTAATGGATATTTTGGTGAGCATTTAGTTCTAGTTTTCTATTTATCTAACAATCTTTTCCTTTGATACATTTTGCAGGCTTCTTCCAGTTTCTATTCTCCGAACATGAGTATTGGGAATGGGCAATTTCTTCCTTTGCTGAAACGGCTTGATGACTGCATCTCGTAAGTTATCCCTTGCTCCCTTACACTGTTTGGAACTCTTTCTTTGCAAAGTACAACTTTGATCGGGTCATTGATTTAATGAGCTTAGGTATGTTGAGAGTAATCCACAATATGCAGAATCGGCAGTGTACCTAGTGAAGTTTCGACAGCTTCAGGTACTTTTTTGGTTGCAAGCTTACTAATGCTGATTTTTTAATATCAAATTAATGTATTTATAATCACTGGGAGAATGTCTCTTTCACCGGGTCGCTAGGAGACTATTTTTTAAGCTTTTCATTTCTGAGAATTTAGAGGTCAATAACATGGTTTCTGCACAAAGATTGACACACGATCAAGAAATTGTCTAGGTTTTGGACAGGCATCTTTGGGCATGTACATAAAAAGTGCACCAATTGGGCTGTTAGATGAAATTAATTTGATGGATTAAGAAAGAATAAGTAGACTAGCAGTTACATGGATTGCCATGAATGAATGGAATATGAGGATTCACAAAATGACCCCAAAATAGGTTGTACAAGGTTAATACTGTTGAAAATATTTTTTGGGAACTGAGAGAATCCAGTGTACTTTTTCACTTGTAATTTTTCTTGCTATAAGATGGATGGAGTTGGTGTAAGGCTAATAATGTACCTAGATAGGGAGGTGAGGGAAAGACTGGTACAAGAATAATAATGTTCTCACATCGTTGGTGTAAATTAATAATTTGAAGATGTTTTTTAGGTGGGATTAATGAATGGCCTTCATGCCAGCTTCAGGTGTATCGGGCATTTCTACTATTGTTTCCCATCACATCAAGAGTTGGGAATCGGTCAATTGCTAAACTTTTCTTGAAATGCCTACTAGTAGTTCCATACTGTGAAACACATGTTTGTGTGTGCTGTTGATATATCACCATATCTAGCTGCTGACTTTTGTCTCAAGGTTTTGGTTAATGGGATTGTTGCTAGTGAGTTTTTTTATCTAGCAGATGGCGCCAAATAAAAGTTCGTAACCTCTCCAAGCATGCACCTCCTACTATTTGAAATGATTTGATTGTTGAAACTCGGCAACACAGAATGTTCTGGCTGTCAAAATTCGGTTTGGGATCCTGAAATTTCTAAAATGGGACTGGATGGGCATATGGTAGAGTTATAAAATTCAAAGCATCCAAACAATAAAAAGTCGTTAATCCACCAATGTTCTTATACATCACTGAAACACATGAGAATGTCCAGCTTGTAACAATGCTGGTGAAGAAAAGAAACTGACCACAGTAACAATATTGTTTGATTACTATTTTCATTTGCTCCTCTGTTTTGATAAACATATTATTTTTTGTCTGTCATTTTAATTGAAAGGAGCTTTTCCTCAAATAAGTAGTTAAACAATTTAAGTTATACATCTTATTGAATAATCACAATTTTACTGTGTACTAAACTTATATGCACATCCTCTAACATGAATGCTGTTAAAAAAATAATTAAATGTTAAAAGTTTATTCATTTAAAACTTCTAATTATTTGTATTATTTAATTAGAATATCTTTAATAAATTTAATTGCATTTTATCTAAAAAAGTATCTCAAGAGCACCATAAAATTTTTGTAACGATCAAGCTGCATTTATTTTTATTTTCTTGCATAGCTACAATAGTGTCCTCAGCTAGTACTATGAGGGGGTTGTTCCTGTGATTGAATTTTATGTTTAATTCATTTGATTTTTTTTATTTTCTAAATCATCAAATCATATGCTAAAATTTAAGTGCAAATGCAACATATGAAATATTTATAATACAGTGAACATTCCTTTGTTTTATCTATACTATAATAGTTTAAGCTTTGAAAATATGAATGCATTTAAAAATAGTAGTATTTAGTAAAGATATAAAAGTAATGATTCACCTTTTTGTCACTTTATAAAGTTAACCTTTAATGATATTTGTTGACTCTTCTGTCCTTTAATTTGCTTTATCACTTCGATTATTGTTTAATCTACAAGTAAACGTGATGTTTAGCTTATAATTAATATGTTATAATTAATTAATTTACATTTATTTTATATTTCATTCAATATATTTATTATTTTAGAACTATTTTAAGAACACAATCATACATGATCTTCGATTACTCTGCAAAATCTTCTTCTAGTTTACAAATTCAGTTATTAATCTTTGTCGATTTCACCAAATCAAAAAATTGAAGGTATTATTTCTAAACAATAATGATTAATTTTTTATTGAGAGGTTTGATGGAGAAGTTCAGAGACAATAAGGAGAATCTACATTTGATTTTTATTGATTTAGAAAAAGCTTACGATAAGGTTCCAAGAGATATCCTTTGGAGAGTTCTCGAGAAGAAATGTGTTGATATGACTTATATTCAAGTCATTAAAGATATGTATACTAGAGCTGTTACTTGTGTTCAAACTGAAGGAGGATTGACAAAATATTTTCCTATTTCTGTTGGTTTACATCAGGGATCGACTTTAAGCCCATATCTTTTTGCTTTAGTTATGGATGGTCTTACTGGACATCTACAAGAGGATGTACCTTGGTGTATGCTTTTTGCTGATGATATTCTTCGCGTGGATAAAACGAGAGAAAAAGCCCAGGAAAAACTTGAATTATGGAGGTCTACATTGGAGTCTAAAGGCCTTCGTTTAAGTAGAACTAAAACTGAATACATGGAATGTAATTTTAGTAGTAATAGCTCTAGTGACAGAAGTGTGACTTTGGGTGATCAAATTATTAAAAGGTGTGAACGATTTAGATATCTTGGGTCCGTTGTCCAAAGCGATGGTGATATAGATGGGGATGTTAATAGTAGAATTCAAGTTGGTTGGTTGAAGTGGAGGAATGCTTCGGGCCTTTTGTGTGATAGAAAAGTACCGCTAAGACTGAAAGGAAAATTTTATAAGATGGTGGTGAGACCTGCAATGCTCTATGGCGCTGAATGTTGGCCTTTAAAAGAGAAGCATAATAATAAGTTAAGTGTTGCCGAGATGAGAATGATTAGGTGGATGAGTGGCTTTACACTTAGAGACAAAATGTGGAATGAATATATTCGTGATAGGGTTGGTGTAGCTCCTGTGACAGACAAAATTAGAGAAAGTCGTCTTAGATGGTTTGGTCATATTAAACGTCGACCATTAGATGATCCGATTAGGAGAGTAGATGTTTTAAATTCGACTTGTGTTAAGAAAGGCAGAGGTAGACCTAGGAAGACTTGGGCTTATTGTATTAAAAATGATCTTAATTTACTAGAACTAAATGAAAATATGACACTAAATAGGACGCAATGGAGAAAAAGGATTCATGTAGCCGACCCCACGTAGTGGGATTAAGGCTTTGTTGTTGTTGTTGTTGTTGAAACTTTCCTGCTTCATTATACTTAGTGTAGTTAACTTAATAGTAAAATTAGAGGTTTAGTATTAGTTTGGTAGAATTCCCTAGATCTCATTAAAAATCAAACATATTTCCTAGCTTAGACTACTTAAATTCAGTTAGAACTTTTCTTAAGTATGTCCAATTTACGACCTTCCTTTTGGGTTCAATATTCGAGACTAAAGAAAGTCATATATTACTTGAATGATACGTGTATTTGCATTAATACCTAGTGTGAAGTGATTAAACGTGAAAAATTAAGTTATTAAATTTATAAAATATTTTAAAAATTATAATATTTAAATCTTAAATCACTAGGTGTACCGTAGAGATTTGTGTTCAAACTTAAGCCATACATCACGAAAATCTTAAATCACTAGGTGTACCGTCTACATTTGATTTTTATTGATTTAGAAAAAGCTTACGATAAGGTTCCAAGAGATATCCTTTGGAGAGTTCTCGAGAAGAAATGTGTTAATATGACTTATATTCAAGTCATTAAAGATATGTATACTAGAGCTGTTACTTGTGTTCAAACTGAAGGAGGATTGACAAAATATTTTCCTATTTCTGTTGGTTTACATCAGGGATCGACTTTAAGCCCATATCTTTTTGCTTTAGTTATGGATGGTCTTACTGGACAATCTACAAGGTGATGTACCTTGGTGTATGCTTTTTGCTGATGATATTTTTCTCGTGGATAAAACGAGAGAAAAAGCCCAGGAAAAACTTGAATTATGGAGGTCTACATTGGAGTCTAAAGGCCTTAGTTTAAGTAGAACTAAAACTGAATACCAGGAATATAGTTTTAGTAGTAGTAGCTCTAACGGTAGAGTTGTAGCCATGGGTGATCAAATCATTAAAGGGTGTGAACGTTTTAGATATCCCAGGTCTATTGTTCAAAGTGATAGTGATATAGATAGGAATGTTATTAGTAGAATTCAAGTTGGTTGGTTAAAGTGGAGGAATGCATTTGGTCTATTGTGTGCTAGAAAAATACTATTTAGACTGAAAGGAAAATTTTATATGATGGTGGTGAGACTTGCAATGCTCTATGGGACTATAGAATATTGGCCATTAAAAAGAAGCATAAATAAAGTTAAGTGTTGCTGAGATGAATATGTTTAGGTGGATGAGTGACTTGACACTTAGAGACAAAATACGAAATGAATATATGGCGGATAAGATTAGAGAGAGTAGTCTTAAATGGATTGGTCAGATTAAACATCGACCATCTGATGAGTCGACCATTAGATGATCCGATTAGGAGAGTAGATGTTTTAAATTCGACTTGTGTTAAGAAAGGCAGAGGTAGACCTAGGAAGAATTGGGCTTATTGTATTAAAAATGATCTTAATTTACTAGAACTAAATGAAAATATGACACTAAATAGGACGCAATGGAGAAAAAGGATTCATGTAGCCGACCCCACGTAGTGGGATTAAGGCTTTGTTGTTGTTGTTGTAATGATTAATTTTTTACTATTTTACTTTAATTTATAAATTTTTTAAATTACATATGTTATATTTTCTTTTCTTATTTAGCATTACAAACATAACTTCAAACTTTTTTATCCTTATAAATTTCAAAATTTTAACTTTTAAGTTTTTAATGGACAATTTCATAACATTAAAATATTATAGAAATAAGATTTCAGCCTATGATAATTTAATTCTAAATATTTCCACTGACATGAAAGATATAAATATAAACTTATCTTGATTCTTTTCCTTGAAAAACCAATGATCTCTTTATAATTTTTGGATTCATATGCCTTTGCAACTTTTGACTTAATAAACTTAAAACTGGATTTATTATAAGTTAAATTAAAGAAAAGCAAAACCTAACCTTGTTTATCTGTCTCTTCCCTTTTTTTTGGTGTCCAACTTTGCATACGGTAGAACCTTAGCTTCCGTATAGGACCTTTGTCACTGATCATCATCTGCAATTGACATTGTCGATCATCGCTGCTCAAGATGTCAGTTCTCGTGCATGCTTCACTGACCACTCGATCAACACTCTCTCATACGACTTTGCTCTGCTTGTCTCCTTCGTCTCTTTGTTTGCATGGGGCGTTGTCTCACTCCATCATCACACAATTTTGTCTCTCCCTACCTTCCTCTCTATTTTCTTTGCCTTAGTTTTTAATTTGCACTAGATGAATTATATTCACCCCCTCCTTTTCTTCCTAGTTATGATGTACAAACACTTCTAATTAAAAAGTTTTGCGGTCTTGGATACGTATTTGAGATGGACACTGCTTCGACACGTGTCACATTCGTCATAGAAGTGTTTGCTTTAAATAATATTAAAAGAAAATGACACACCGAGCACACACTGAATGGGCAGGACACGTTTTAAATTAATGAATTAAAAATTTCTGATATTTTAATGATTATAATTTAAAAAAAAATATATTTTTATAAAATTTTAGAAATATTTAAATACATATCAATTAATTTTTTTTTGTATTTATATTATTACATATCTAGCATAGAAATTTCAATTTTTGCATATATGTCGCATTACATAAAATATGAAAATGAGTATTTCACTTTTTAAAACTGAAAATTGTGGTATATTAGATGTGTTATGAAAGATTTGTGTAGCATAAAAGAAAAAGAAAAATTTAAGTGTTAGATATATAAATATATAAGATTTTGGTGCTAAAGAAACCCATGATATATTTAATATATGCTTACGAAAAATTTAAGTGTTAGATATATAAATATATAAGAATTTGGTGCTAAAGAAACCCATGATCATTTTTTTTAATGAATAATTGATTAAGAGGACTTAAATTTTGATACAATACAAAATAATATATGCTTACTTTTATACATTTTAATTATTTTAAATGCAATTTAATTTATTTTTAAAGGTAAAATAAAATTTATAAAAATTATTTTAACTAAAACAAGAAAAAAAATGATGTCAAATGTGTTCTTAGTTTTTAAAAGTAAGTGTTATTAAATTTCTTATTTTCTTATTTGTATTATTCTTAATATTTTATTTATTTAAATTTTGTATATATTTGAATAATTTTTATTATAATGGTGTGTCCGATGAATGGCCGTGTCTGATGTTTTCAATAATAGATGTGTCCCGCGTCCGTGCAACATAGCTTCCTAATAGCAAAGCTAGCTCGTTGAACCAATGCAGCCGGCTAATTAATTATTTTTTTGTTGGTATTTTCCACTGTCTATCTTGATGTCTTTCTCACATTCATCGCCAGTGTTGGTTTCCCTTGAAAATGATGCTTATGCCATCTTATGCATTCTCATCTCGCCTAGGAGCTAAGATAATTTCGGTAACATTTTTTCGGCGACATTGAGACCCTTCTTTACTCATTTGAAAGTAGGAGTTTAATGTGATTAACAGTTATAAGTTACTAAATTAAACATTTTATTTCATGATGGTCATGTTAGAGGAAAGCAGTTGAAATCCCAGAGAGGATATGCGGTTTAATTGCTTAGTATGTTTTTTTTTTGCATGTTGAGTATTTCGGAAAGAGTACCGAGTATTGATGTTTGACAAAGAGGGGTGAGAATATTTTGGGAGCTCTTTGCTTTGTAGGTTTTGAAATGAATTTAGTTGAAGCAGCCAATTTTGAGCTTTTATTGGTGTGCTTTTCTTTTTTTCCTTTCATCACTGCTGACAAAGATTGAAATATTTTACAACTTTTTTATGAAATATAATGTTGCTATTGTTTGAAGTAAATTCCCCTTTTCTTTTAAAGATTTCATTTTCGTTCCATTGAGTATTATATTTCTTGTTCTTTCTATTTTCTGATGATGGATAACTTTACGTAAGTCAGACTATGTTGTTAAAGTAAATGCTGTTTTTTTGTTGCTGTAGTCTCGTGCATTAGGTATGATACGATCTCATGTCCTTTCAATTCTCAAAACTGCCGATGTTCAGGTAATTCCACATTTATATTTTGTAATGCCACTTTACGTAATGTTGACTTGGACTCCATTTCTATACTTCCTCTTTGTTTCTTATGTAGGTACAAGCTGCAATTCGAGGCGGTGGTTCAAATAAAGCATCTTTAGCAGAAGGTGTTGAAGAATCGGTTATTTATGTACGTTTTAAAGCAGCAGCTGGCGAGGTACTGGTTCACCTTTCGACATTTTGTTTAAGCCATGGTTTTGCAGTTGTCTTTCTTTTCTTTTTGGATGGATTTCTAGCTATGCATTTAATGAAAGTTTTCAGTATAGAAAGAGTTGAAACTAGTGCCCAAATATGTAGCACATTGGTTGAAAAGAAAAGTGAAAATTCCCAAGGTTTTGGGTTCGAGTGCTCATACTGCCTGAAAAAAAAAATTGTGTTGAAGGCATTGAATTATTCTGCTTACTCTCGTGCCTACTGACTTGCTTGTGTTTTATTGCAGCTCAAACCTATTTTAGAGGAAATCGAAAGCAGGTCTTCGAGGAAAGAGTATGCTCAGATTTTAATAGAATGCCACAGTATGTATTGTGAGCAGAGACTATCCTTGGTGGGTTAATGTTTATTTCTTTCTTTCGAGTAACCTATTTATTCTAACAAATAATAACAATTATACTTAGGTAAAAAGTATAGTGCAGCAGAGGATATCTGAATTTGCTAAGAAGGAGGCCTTGCCATCATTGACTAGATCTGGATGTGCATATTTAATGCAGGTGCGCTTTTTCCTGTTATTTGATACAATTTTCTGCTGTAAGAAATAATAGGAGACTTGTTCCCAATATTATTTTGAGCTTATCATGGATTCATGTTGCGGCATTCTCTCATGTGATTTATGGTGGTCATCTTTATAGTCAAAGTATTCTCTACCTTCAAAGTATTTTCTACCTTTATGTTTGTTGATTATTATTTTTTACCAACTTGGAATATTTCACAAATGGATCACATGCATTGTTAGCTGTCTATTAATTGGAGGTGTGCATTGTGTGCTATATGATCGAAGTTGAGTCTAATTATACAAATTGCACTAATTGTAACCTGCAGTTGGACCTTTACCACAACTGAAAATGTAGCATTTTTAGTTTTGTTGACGCCTAACTAGTTTAACCAGTGAAATATTGGGTTCGGTTGTTTTTCTTGAAATTGAACTGTAATTTTTTCATTACATTTATGTGTATGGCTTGTTTCTTTTCATTCGTTTTTCTTGAAATTGAACTGTAATTTTTTCATTACTTTCTTTTCATTGGGAATGCGGTCTATTTGTATTTCTTTTTCAAGTTTATTTTAAGTGTAGGAGCGTATCTATGGTGTTGAATCCTATATGAGACTGTTGTGTTCTATAATTTTTTTAATAAACTGTTGCGCAACTCATTATTGCATGGTTTTAAATTTGCTGATTAAAATATAATCAGCATCTTTGGATTTCATAAACAGTTCCATAATAAGATTGATTACTTTCTACTGACTATTATTTTCTTCTCATGGTATTGTTAATGTATTTATAGCTGTTGTTTCTGTTTTTTTTTCTTTTTTTTGTTAACTTTCTCACTTGCTATTAGTAACACTTTGGTTATGTGTTACCTGTCACAATTCCCATCAACTTCCCGCTATACATTGTCGCTGTTACCTCCTGCTATTGTCACTATTTGCTACATGTCACCTCAGACTTTCCTGCCAATCTACTGCACGCTTCTTTGCCTTTCTTGCTAGGTTACTATTGCTGCCTTCTAATTGTCTCATTCAGAGCATACTGGTGCCACATTCGCACAATTGGGTCTCCTGTTGGTGTATTGTTTTGAAAAAAAAATATTTGTCTTTATCCTAAAGCAATTCTACAATTAGAAGTTATGAAGAAGCTTATACTCCTGGTGTTCATACTAGATGCATCAGAACCTTCCGGTACATTTTAGTAGATTTCTATTTTTTTGTGTAATTTTGTATTTTTTAACATCTGAAGCCGATAAATAGTACGTCTCAGGCATGTAAAATTCATTGGAGATTTAATATTGAAATAAATATTCATTTTTTTCCTCTAATTGTGTTTGTTGGGTGTGCGTGCGCTTTTTGAGTGCTTTGTAGGTGTGAACTCCTACTTCTATAGAGGGCTTAGGGAGGGCATTTTGTACTTATGTGAGGCTTACATCTTCTATCTGAGGCAATTTTTATCCATATTTTTGTTTTCTAATTTGTTTAGCCACTGATTATATATTTGTGATTCAGATTTTGTAAGAGTAAGAGGCATGCCGCAGTTTTTTAAGCATAAATTTGATTAGTTGTTGAATTTTTCCAGAATTTAATATTTGTTTGATGATTGAACTATCTTTTTGTATGAGCCAAGCAATTATGCTTTTCTTATATTAAATCCAACAAGTTTTCTATGAACTTGATAATTAGTGTCCTGCTAACTATAATTTTTTTGTGTTTTCTTATTTCATCCCATTATTAATTGCATAAGTATCACTAGATCTTTAAACATCCTACATCAAATTGGTATCAAAGCTTATAACTACGTTGTTACATCAACTACAGTAAGACATAACACGTGGGCCAATATAAGGAAATTGCTAGTTTATGTTTAAGAAAAAAATTGGCAAATCATGATTCCTAACAAATACAACATAAGTATTAGAAGAATTAAGGCTGTAAACCTAATTCAACGAAAGACATAGCCTATATATATTTTTTAGAATGACTCAATGATTTGGAATAGCTTGTGCCATTTAGGGTTGTAAACGAATCGAGCTTGAGCGAGCTCAGGCTTGCCTTGTGTTCGGCTCTTTCGAAACTGCTCGTGTTTGAAATCGGCTCGTTTTTGAAATTGACTCGTGAACAGTGTGTTCGTGTTCGACTTGATTTAATTATTCGTGTTCGTGTTTGACTCGTGTTTGGCTCGAAATTGACTCGTTAAATTTAAATTGAAAAAATGAGATGTAAAGTGTTGGATTCAAACCTGGACCAAATGTATGCAAAAGAAGACATTAACCTCGTTACCACACGAGGTGTTATGATTTAAACTTAGATATAAAAATATATATAATATTATTATATAAATAATATATGTAATATATTATTATATAGATAATTATATATATGTTTTTCTATTTTGAGCTAAAACGAGCCAAACACGAGCAAACAAAGAACAGTTTGTGTTCGGTTCGTTTATAATTTGAGCTTTAAAAATTTGTTTGTGTTCGGCTCATTTATTTAACGTAAACGAGCCGAACACGTTGTTCGCGAACAACGAGCTATTTTGACAGCTCTAGCGCCATTGTTTAATTTTGAAAAGACTAAACTCGTTGAAATGAATATGGTTGGACAAGTCCAAACTTATTAGTGTAGTATTGCAAGCAAAACAAACTCAAAATGGGCTGACATCGAACAATATGTACCATATTAAAAAGATCAGGACTAATTGAATAATCGCTTTAAAGATTGTGAACAAATTGATTATTGTATGTCTTCAGATAACAGTAGTACAAAATGTATCTAAGTGTGTTTAATGAACACATTGATAAAATGAATCTTGAAGGGGAATAAACAAATTTTCTGTTAAGGATGATAAATTGATTTAACTTACTGATAACCTCTTGATAAAATATTAGGATTATATTAGCTCCGCCAATCAAGCTGAAATCAAATTTGTTTTTAATTATTATTTTCGTAACATACAAATTCTTGAAGAAAGATACATAGAGAAACCAAAATGACATCAACATTTCAATTGAATTGTTTATAACGAAAGCCTTAACACAAACAAACTTTTTATAGTTTTGTCAAATCTAAAGCTCTATAAATCTGTAATTATAGTATTTACGCCACTTGGGGTGGATTTATCTAAAATGATTGTTCATTCATTATGTTGTGATATCATTATCTCTGATTATATAAGAGTAGGCAATGAATCATTATTGATACTCGTCAGGATGCATATCGGTAGTTTAGTATCTTTATTATGTTCCTTATTTAATTTATATGGTTTGCATGAAGAATTTTATGGAAAAAAACAATAATTAAGGAAATAGTAAGTATCATATAGGTTTAAACATGATACATGAAATTCAAGCTAAATAAGATAGTGATTTATATAAATCGAAAAAGGTTTCTTGTATGAGCTTTTAAAGATTGAAGCATAAGGAAGGTCGGATATGTAAATATTTTTAACACAACAGGCTTATGTGTCGCACCCTACTATGACTCCTTGGTCAAGTATAAGCTGTGACAATCTTATCTGACCAACTGATTGAGTATACTTGCAACATATTTTGGAATTCTACCCATTAGATTAAATAGGTGTTAAACTCAATCATCTGAATGATACAAACCAAAATATGCAGTATAACCCAACTTAGATGGAGATCTAATAAGATAATGCAATCCATTGTTATGTAAGCATCCCAAAACATTTCAATAAACTTTAAGCTTCTAATAAACATTAGAGCATTCATGCATCATATTTTTATGATAAAATTACTTTAACATGATTTATATCTTACACTAAATCAAACATCAAAATTTATTAAATCTAAAATTTAATCCTCACTCAAACTTAACTTTGACGTCTCGAATAATATTTCAGTGAACCATAAATTTTATCATGATATATAAAATTTAAATACCTAAAAAGTGAAACAACTTGACATGTTTAATCAAAATTTTACATAAAGTTCAAATTATGATCAATTGCATGTAATCATTATGAAATTGAATTTTTTAAATTTATTAAGTTAATTTTATTGGAACAAATCATAGCAAAAAACCTGAAAGCTTAATCATGCAATATGTTAGTCACGTATAATAGTGATTACACACAAGATCATTTGAATGGCACTCACTAGCTTATTTCATTTTTTTCACAACATAACATATATTGTCATGCCTAACATGTCTTTTCTTTGTGGGCTCTAAAAATTTTGATACCCTAAACTCTTTGCTGCTGTTGTTGAGAGCTTTAATGGTCAAATTTTTAGAAGACAAATTGGATTATAGATATGGTTGTAAACTAACCGAGCTTGAGCGAGCTCAGACTTGACTTGTGTTCGGCTTATTCAAAATTGCTCGAGTTTGAAATCTGTTCATGTTTGAAATTGGTTCATGAATGATGTACTCGTGTTCAGCTCGAAATTGATTTTTTAAAATTATTTGGAAAAAATAGATATAGGATGTTGGATTCAAATCTAGACCAAATCTATGCAAAAGAAGAGACATAACCACATCACCGCACGAGCTGTTATGCTTTAAACTTATATATAAATATGTATAAAATTTTTATATAAATAATATATAATATATTTTTATATAAATAATTATATCGTTTTTCATTTCGAGCTAAAACGAGCCGAACATGAGCAAACAAAATGTTCGTGTTCGACTTGCTTATAATTTGAAATTAAAAAAAATGTTCATGTTTGACTCCTTTACTCAACAAACTAGCAGAACACGAGCTGCTTAACGGGCCAAACACGAGTTGCTTAGCAAGCCAAATACGAGCTATTTGCGAACAACGAGATTTTTGACAACCTTAATTGTAGGCGAGCCACTACTGAGATATCTCACTCTTATTTTTGAGGACTTTTTGATATAGTGTTCAAGGTTTCCCATAGATGCAAGCCCGTATATTTAATTACGTCTCTTGATGACGGAAGAACACTTTCAATTAGGATTAATGATTAAACATTGAGTATTTAAAACATATAGTTTGAAGTTATTGAATTTATCACCTGGAGTTTAAAGTGGATGGTGTGGGAAATGATGACAAACCCGTCATGATCCCATGGTTCTATTGTCCTGGATCCTTGCGATCTCTGATCAACTTTGTTAGAGGAGGTAGTCAAACCCCTCTGATTGAATGATTCTTGTTAGCAACCATGAGTTACTCGTCTATGTTACTCTTAAAAATTTGGGGTGAATGCTTGTTTAAGGGAGCAAATTTAAGTTAACAAAAAGCTTTGTGCCAATGAGTTCTACTCTCATATTCACAACTCAAAGGATATAAATTCGTTAGGGAACATACAAGCTTCGACCGTAACTATGATATTTTGATGCCATTTTGCGGCAACCACCTGATCGTAACCGCTATTTTTTAGAGCCTTTGGAACAAACCACACAGATAATTAACTCAGGCCACTTTCCTATTGGCGTGAAATTATTTGAGTGTGAATATATTAATACAATCGATGTGACATTAGTTTTTTTGTGACCTGAAGTTAATCAAAAGTTTTTCATCTTCAACAAACTGTTGCAGAGGGTGTATGTGATTTGCTTTAATTTTTTAAGTGAAAATTTACTTGAGTATTTTGAATTATTTGTTTTAAAAATTTGGTTTGAAGATCTTAATTTAAAGTTGACACATTCTGTTGAAATGTTTAGTCAACACGACCGTCATCAGAGATTTGAACATTTAATACTTTTATGCTTAATTTTTATTTAAATTTTGTTAATTTTAATATTTTTAGCGTGTTAGTCCAGTCGACTTTAGTCCTAATAAGGAGGATGATCAGACTATGTATTTTGACTTGTAGATTCTTATATTAGTGATTTGGACGTTATTTCAAAGTTACTATACCCGTCAGTTGAGTTCTTAAGAGGAGGATCGAGCTAGTTGAGTAAGATTTACATGATTGTTTTATAGGCAAGATGACTCGATTGACAACATCTATTGTTTAATTATCTTGGATTTGATTTTAATGTTAGAATAATCTCAAATTTTTTAAAAGAATTTTGCTAGTTTATCGGAAGAAGAATTGTTTGAGTGAACGCTTTAACTTAACTCGTGCAACATTCTCAGACTCTTGAAATTCAAACACTATTCAATTTAATGGAGCACGTGGGCTGTATAATTTTTAAGATCGTGCGCACATCTCAAGTGTGAGACATATCAGTATATGTATCGAAGAATTGCAATTGCAGATTTTTTTAAAATGCTCGTCCATATCTTAATGAAATGCATTAAACTTAGGGATGTCTTAAAATACAAAGACAAGCTTAACATTTTTTAAATTTTTACAAATCCTTCTCACATCCCATTAGAATGCATTCACAAAAATTGACAACATTCGTACAACTACCGGAAAAAATCGCAACACATTTGCACGAATCTCAAAATATTTCCTCCATATTGAATATTGACTTTCAAAATTTTGGGAGCTTTATGTGTTAGCTCTATATTAATGGCATGCACATAAATACGTTGACTTATTCAAAGGACCGTCTTCTATTTGCTAGCACATGATATTATGAATTCCGTGACGATTAAATTTGAAGTCAAACTTTAGTTTTTCAAACCAGGGCACTTTAATTTTAATTGAAGCTTAGCTTCTGAATTTTGATATTTCAATTTTAGATTAAGCTAAGTCCGCAAATTTATTAAGTTTTCTAGAAAGCACAAATATTTAATTATTCAAACCTACCAATTTAAGTTTGAAAACCCAAATCTTGGAATGATTTTAAACCTTAAGAGCTTAATTTTGAGAAGCCTAATTTTGAATTGATTTTCAGCTATAGTGGCCTAAGTTTGAAAAATTTAACTTCAAATTAAATGAGCAATTGAATTATTAATGCAAATATATTGGCCCATATTTTGAATAATTTTAATAAGTCAAAAGAGTTCAAATTTTAAAATGATTTTCAAGTTTAAATTCACATTTTTATTTATTTAGAAGTCTAAATTCATATAAAATTTTGGCAGGCTCGGGTGTGAGGTAGGGAGGATCGAGACGTCTGACTGGCTTTCGATTTGTGTGGAGGGAGTGAGGCAAAATCGTTTGACTAAGGCGAATCATGCGATACAAGGAGGAACAACAAAAGAGAAGTAGTTTTTGTGCCTTTGTCATGCGTAACAAAGCAAGCGAATCATGCGATACAAGGAGGAACAACAAAAGAGTAGTTTTTGTGCCTCTGTCATGCGTAACAAAGCAGAATGGGCGGCTTGGGGTTGGTGCAAAACAAAGCGAAAGAAAGTAAATTAGGAGCATAAGAGATTTTTGTATGCATTGATCCTGTGTTTGGCTATGAAGCAAAGCAAATGAAGGATTTTGATTTTGTATGATAGCAAGAGTCGAGAGTAGTGAGGGATGACTTAGATTCTGCTGTGGTGTCGTACGTGAGAGGCGAATTACAGAGGGATGGGACTTCGTACATTGTCAAGAGGAGCAAATTTCTGTGTGACAGAGAGGAGCGACAAAGGTGGAGAAGAAAACCAGAGACATGCGAATGAGGATGGGGCTTCGGTTTCTATATCGTGTCTAGTAGTAGGGCTGTAAACGAGCCGAGCCTAGCCTAAGCGAGCTCAGATTGGGATCGTGTTCGGCTCGTTCGAAATTGGCTCCTGTTCGAAATAGCTCGTGAATAGTGTGTTCGTGTTCGATTCGATTTACTTATTCGTGTTCGTGCTCGGCTCGTGTTCGGCTCGAAATTGACTCGTTATAATAATAATTTTGTTAAAAAACTATTTGCGTTAATTTTTTAATCTCGAATCATAAAACATTAAAAAAATTTCAAGAGTAAATTTGATACAAAATTTTACGCAATAAGAATGTCAATATTTTTGGCCAAATAAGAATATTACTTCAAAGGTTTTACTTTCATTTTAAAAAATAAATTTTTATAAATTTATAATCTATAATCTAAACTCGAGTTCAAGAAAACTCTCAAATGAAAATCAAAACATAAAATATAATTGTATTGCACATTCACATTTACAAAATTACACTTACACATGCATTTATGATTTATACACACCTAAATACAATAAGTTTAAACTCTCTATGATTTTGTATTCATTCTTTAATCTTTATGTTATCCAATGAGTATTGATTACTGAGTGATGATGGGCCGATGGCGATCTTGTACCTGCAAATCTTTCTTATATATTAGAAAAAAAAAAAAAATTTAGAATCGAAAATAAAAGTTAAGTTGTAATTATTAAGTGAGGCTCAGATTATACATTATGAATTCATTTCATCTCCTTCTTGTAAATGAACTATTCGGTTGCACAGTTTATGTGCCTCCCAAACACAGTGAAATTGGAGTTAATATCTAAGGTATCAATTTAAATTCCAGACAAACTATTCTAATTTTTCATTTTCGTATGCATATGTGTTTGCCTTCCAAATTGTTAAAGTGTAAGAATAATTATCTTAGACAACTTTATTTAATCCCATCTTTAAAATGGTTTCAAACACGGATACTATACCAGTAATGAGATTTTTTAATCTTCATTGCCTCAAATAACATCTTAACCAAATATAAAAAATAAGCAAGAAATAATAGCTTAAAAATCTAGCTCCCAGCACAATTGGAAAACCAATGAACCAACAGATTCCCGAACCAAACAAAGGCGACTTTGCATCAAACAATCCAAACATTGCACAATTGCAATAATCCAAAAAACCTTATGTGAAAACCAGAGCCATAACGATAAACCGTTGTAGTAAAGAATAAAGAAAACGTTGGGAACAAATGAATCTCATAACGGAAAATCACACAAAGGCCTGATAAAAAGCAATCACGAGTAAGAGGAATGCCAATTGTAATAATTCAATAGAGCTGTTTTTGCTCCCATTGACTTTTGTAGCAACCTTTAACTTTAAACTATAGAAGAAACTTGGTGGATTGGTGTGGTCAAAAAGAACAACGAAGTGCTTGGTTTTAACTTACAAAAACCCTCAATTCTTTTATAAAGAAATTCACATGCTTTAATCAAGTTTAAATTAAAATTACACGGATGAACGGTAATGCAGAGAAATCCTTCTCCATGATCATTATTACTATAAAGTATGGTATGCCCATGCAAAACAATAAAGCTGCGTTCTCTTGCCATAAGTAGCCAAAAAGGCTCAATGTCATTGTCAACAATCTATATTTGAAAACCAACAACCATAAGGAGCCAAAAAGGCTCAATCAGCAATCTATGTGTGAAAACCAACAGCAGTAGCCAAAAAGGCTCATTGCAACTACAACATTCTGGACAAGCACCAAGTTCTCAGAATGTCTAACCATAAAACCATTTTGATGTAATATCCTTATATAAATGTAAAAAAAATGTTGATAATCAAATGGAAGCACCTCTTCAGTTGGAACTTAAAGAGCCGTGTTATTTTTGACACAATCTAACAGAACAAATGAGAGAACACAAGAGAGATCGTGAGAGAAGAGACTGTCTTTGATGTGAAGTAGAAAACTGAAGCCTATTGAAACCCTAAGTTATGAGTTAAGGTAAACTTTTTTGGTATATTTGTTTATTATAATTTTATAAACATTAAATTGATATATGTTTATTATGTTAATATGAAATTAGGTTAATTGAGGTCAAAGAGACTAGTAAACAAGTTGAGGATTAAGCTAATGGTGAGGTCTCCTATTAATTGAGACGAGTAATTATATTTCTAAATTTCTTTAACTACTTCTATTTCTAATTGCATGTTTGATTTCATGTATTCCCTAATTCAACAATATATTCTTTATGTTGATAGATGTGCATGTTAAATATAGTTGCATAATTATTTAGTTTAATTTAGAATGATATCAGATCATTGCATGACATGTAGAGGTCTAGACATGACTTAGTAGAGGTCTACATGTAAGCTATGGTCTACAATATTTTATAATTCAACAATATATAAAAATATAGTCCTTAGGAAAAATGGACTATTTTTCTCTTGAATATCATTCAAAGGGATTTCAGATTGCCTAATATTCCACCAATTAATAACCCAAGTTTCTAGACATTTCTTAAATGAGAAAGAAACCCACCAGGGCAAAAATATTATAGACACAAGATATGAGAGGGAAGCCAATGCTTTCTTTTTTATCATTTTGTATTCGTGATGTGAATTGTTAATGAACCTATTTCATTGGTCGATTATATCTGAGATTTCTATAAAGTACGAAAGCGTAGGGATAGGTTATCAATTCAAAGGCCTAAAAAGAGGAATTATGTTTTACGAAAACAAAAGACATGTTAGGATATTTGATGAATCTAGACTTATTTACTTATTACTTATTAGACCTTTTACTAGTCTAAAGAGTGAAGCCAGACGCCATGTGTATGCGTATACAAAAGAGTTATTGTTCCATATACGTCTTCCCACTTTTGAGATGTATTAACTTCCTTCTCTCATGCTGAGTTTTATTCTTCAGTTCATTTCAAAATACTTCAATGGGTACGCACAAGAAATAGACTAATTCGGCAGCTTTTTGTTCAATTTCTCGTGGAGTCAAATCCTCATCAGTACGGGTCAAGGGAATGACTCCTTGTCCCTTGATTTCCATATAAAGGACACGACGAGGGAAAATACCTTATTTGTTGTTTTTGTGGGAATCATAAATGTATTAATCATATTTGTTGTGCTGTTTATGAACATTTCATAATATTCCAATGATTCCTATTTGCGGAACTTTGGAAATAGGATCACTTAATTGGTTTGTACAAATCTTTTTTTTTCATTGAATGACTACTCTCCCAGATACGTTATTTGAATTGAGAGAGATATTGAGAGAGATCAAGAATTCTCACTATTTCTTAGATTCCTGGATCAAATTCGATTCAGTGGGATCTTTCACTCACATTTTTTTTCCACCAAGAATGTTTTATGAAACTCTTTGACCGCCAAATTTGGAGTATCCTACTTTCACGTGATTCACAGTGTGCAACAAGCAATCGATATTTCACGATCAAAGGTTTAGTACGGCTTGTAGTAGTGGTCCTTCTATGTCGTATTAACAATCGAAAGATGGTCGAAAGAAAAAATCTCTATTTGATGGGGCTTCTTCCTATACCTATGAATTCCATTGGACCCAGAAAGGAGACATTGGAAGAATCTTTTTGATCTTCCAATAGAAATAGGTTGATTGTTTCGCTCCTGTATCTTTCAAAAGGAAAAAAGATTTCTGAGAGTTGTTTCATGGATCCGCAAGAGAGTACTTAGGTTATCCCAATAAAGAAAAAGCGTATCATGCACGCGGTAAAGGTCGTAATGCCAGAGAGATCATTACCACAGTAAAAATAGAGTCCATTTTCCTCCACGCTGACATAAAAACAAATGTAGAACAACAAATGTGTCCTACATTTGTTGTTCTTGAATATCCAGATTCCAGGCCAAAGAATCTATTTGTTGATAAGTAAACCATCTGTGCCTCTTTTGATCTCTTAGATAATCCATAAAATGGACTCTTTATAGATCCCCAATAACCAACCTTCACATGAATAGCTAATGATCCTATAAGTCCAACATTGATTCCTTCGGACGTGTCAATTGGACAAATACGTCCAAAGTGACTTGGGTGGATATCTCGTATTCGAAAACTAGCAGTTTGCCCCGTCAATCCTCCAAATAACTCCATTTTTGCCCATGAACAATGTGTCAACGGATTAGTTCGATCCAAAACTTGAGATAAAGGGTGTAGGCCAAAAAATGATTTATAAGTAGTTGTTAATGAAGTTGAAGTTACCAAATTTTGAGGAGTCGGTATCAATTTATGCCTGATTGCTCCACATATTGTTCCTCGAACCGTATTTTCTAATCGAATAAAAGCTAATCCAAATTGATCCTGTAATAGATCTGCTACAGAATGAATACGTTTAAAAGCAGCGAGCGAAATGGGAGCAGCCTAAACCGTGAAAAAGGGGTTGTGGGAGAGCAATACAAGCGTCATGTTGCTAGGCGAAGTGGAGTGCTGTACCCTAGATGGCATGTAGTAAACTTTAGATTTGTGAATCTACTGGAAGTTATTAGTTTTAGTACTTTATTGGAGGCACGTGGAATCCCGTGTGAATCAGCAATGACCACCTTGCAAGGCTAAATACTCCTGGGTGACCGATAGCGAAGTAGTACCGTGAGGGACCGTGAGGGAAAGGTGGAAAGGTGAAAAGAACCCCCATCGGGGTGTGAAATTGAACATGAAACCGTGAGCTCCCAAGCAGTGGGAGGAGAATGTGATCTCTGGCCGCGTGCCTGTTGAAAAATGATCCGGCGACTCATAGGCAGTGGCTTGGTTAAGGGAATCCACCGTAGATATTATAGTTGTGAAATGAAATTGTGAAATGAAAAGAAAGATAATCTACTTTCATTAAATGATTTATTAGATAAGCGAAAACAGAGGATCTTGAGTACTATTCGAAATTTAGAAGAATTACGTAGAGGAGCCATTGAACATCTCGAAAGAGCTCGGGTTAGATCACACAAAGTGGAAATCGAAGCAGATGAGTATCAAACTAATGGATACTATGAGATAGAACGAGAAAAAAGAAATTTGATTAATGCTACTTGCAACAGTTTGGAACGATTAGAAAATTACAAAAATGAAACTCCTTTTTTTTTAAAAACAAAGAGCAATTAATCAGGTTCGACAATGGTTTAGGAAAGGTTGAATCGCTCTAGAAAAAGAATATATTGATTCTCTCCCAATTGGTTGGATCGTAGGTGCGATGATTTACTTCACGGGTGAGGTCTCTGGTTCAAGTCCAGGATGACCCAACTGCGCCAGGGAAAAGAATAGAAGAAGCCTCTCACTCTTTTATGCATGCTTCACCCGGCTCGGGGGATATAGCTCAGTTGGTAGAGCTCAGCTCTTGCAATTGGGTCGTTGCAATTATGGGTTAGATGTCTAATTGTCCAGGCGGTAATGATAGTATCTTGTACCTGAACCAGTGGCTCACTTTTTCTAAGGAATGAGGAAGAGGATCTAAACATGCCACTGAAAGACTCTATGTTTGATTGCTGCTTTCGAGAGGGGTGTGCTATTTGTTTCAATATGAATGGACTTTTTAGAAAATAAAATTCAAGAAATTCTATGAAAATTTGTGTTGAATTAGCACAACATAAAGAATAAAACTTTGAGTGGAAAAAAATAAGGAATAAGAGAATACAAGATTTCCAATCCTAGCAGGAAAAGGGGGGAAACGGATACTCAATTTAAAGTGAAAGTGAGTAAACAGAATTCCATACTCGATCTCATAGATACATATAGAATTCTGTGGAAAGCCGTATTCGATGAAAGTCGTATGTACGGCTTGGAGGGAGATTTTTCATATCTTTTGAAATCCACCCTACAATATGGGGTCAAAAAGCCAAAATAAGTGATTCGTTTTTAGCCCTTATCAAAAGAAAACTGATTCTTGAACCTCTTTCACGCTCATGTCACGTCGAGGTACTGCAGAAGAAAAAACTGCAAAATCCGATCCAATTTATCGTAATCGATTAGTTAACATGTTGGTTAACCGTATTCTGAAAAATGGAAAAAAATCATTGGCTTATCAAATTATCTATCGAGCCGTGAAAAAGATTCAACAAAAGACAGAAACAAATCCACTATCTGTTTTACGTCAAGCAATACGTGGAGTAACTCCCGATATAGCAGTAAAAGCAAGACGTGTAGGCGGATCGACTCATCAAGTTCCTATTGAAATAGGATCTACACAAGGAAAAGCGCTTGCCATTCGTTGGTTATTAGGGGCATCCCGAAAGCGTCCGGGTCGAAATATGGATTTCCGATTAAGTTCCGAATTAGTAGATGCTGCCAAAGGCAGTGGCGACGCCATACGCAAAAAGGAAGAGACTCATAGAATGACAGAGGCAAATAGAGCTTTTGCGCATTTTCGTTAATCCATGAACAAGATCTATATAGACACATAGATCCATGGATTCATTAATCTCAGATCGAAAAAGAATCAAAAGGAAAAGAAAGAATCGGAATCGATCGAGATCTTTCTCGAAACAATCAAAATGGAAAAGAAAGATGAAACATAAATCATGGATCAACCAAGCCTTATCGGGGGCTTGTTTAAGAATAAAAAAAGAATAAAGTGGAATCTTATGGAAATATCATGGAATAAGGTTTGATCCTATTTATGGGGATTCCGTAAATATTCCCATTAATACTAAGGAAACTTGGGCATTTATTACTTGGACCATATTTGCAATTTATTTACATACTTGAAAAAAATTGAAAATTGCAAGATCAAGTTATGAATTCAGCATTTGTAGCTTCTATAGGATTTCTCCTAATTTGGATATGCTATTTTGGGATCAATCTATTAGGAATTGGGTTCCATAGTTATGGCTCATTCCAATGAATATCTAATTAACTAATTGAATAAAATAAACTGCATAAAGAATAAATAAAAAATAAAGGATACATAAAAGAATCGTTAGATACACAATGAAATTTTGTGCGAGTTTCTGAGAACCTTTGAAAATTTAAATAGAGGAATTATTCAAAAGGTTCTCAAAAACTTTAGATATATCTAATTACAATTCTAATTAACACTTACCTTTTTTTCATTGCACAACGAAGAATCGTGAAAATATGAAAGTCGAAGAATTCTAAGATTTTTTTTCCAATTAATGAAATTTATTGAATCTAAAAAAAGAATGAGTATCTATAAAAATAGACTTGTACGTTGTCAACCGATAATGGGAGAACAAATTAGGATAAACACCAATTCTTATTACAGGTAGAAAGATATAGATCGAGACAAAGAGTTCTCGTAGTCCAAACTAAAAAAAATTCGAGTTTGTAATATTAAATAGCTTGTATACATAGAAAATCTGACGTAATATCGTAACATAGATAATAAAAAATAGAATTTAATATTATTCCAATTGACATCACAAAAGTAATTAACATTTTTGGTATGAAAAAATATTTGGGCCGGTAATTATTCCAAAAAAAAAGTAAGAATTCTGCAACAAAACCACTCATTCCTGGCAATGCAAGAGAAACCATCCAGAAACTACTAAACATGATGAAGATTTTTGACATTGGAATAGGTATCCCCATATCTTTGAGATAAAAAAAACGTATTCTATCACAACTTTTTTCTGCTAAGAAAAAGCACAATACCAATCAATCTATGAGATGATATCTAGGCTCTTCGATCTTCTACGCTGGAAGGCATGGGAATAAGGGTATAATTTCTAAGATTTTGTCTAGACAAGATATGCCCTATTTGCAAGATGGAACGCCCGTTGATATGGTATTCAACCCATTAGGAGTCCCCTCACGAATGAATGTGGGACAGATATTTGAATGTTCACTCGGGTTAGCGGGGGATCTTCTAAAGAAACATTATAGAATAGGACCTTTTGATGAGAGATATGAGCAAGAGGCCTCAAGAAAACTAGTGTTTTCCGAATTATATGAAGCCAGTAAGAAAACAAAAAATCCATGGGTATTTGAACCCGAATATCCGGGAAAAAGCAGAATATTTGATGGAAGAACAGGAGATCTTTTTGAACAACCTGTTCTAATAGGAAAGTCCTATATCCTAAAATTAATCCATCAAGTTGATGATAAAATCCATGGACGTTCCAGTGGGCATTACGCACTTGTTACACAACAACCCCTTAGAGGGAGGGCCAAACAAGGGGGACAAAGAGTAGGGGAAATGGAAGTTTGGGCTCTAGAGGGATTTGGTGTTGCTCATATCTTACAAGAGATGCTTACTTACAAATCTGATCATATTAGAGCTCGTCAAGAAGTACTTGGTGCTATGATTATTGGGGCAACAGTCCCTAACCCAGAGGGTGCTCCAGAATCTTTTCGATTGCTCGTTCGAGAACTACGATCTTTGTCTGTGGAACTGAATCATTTCCTTGTATCTGAAAATAACTTCTAGATGGATAGGAAGGAAGCTTGATCTCAATCAATCAGAATTTCTATTCTATGATTGACCAGTATAAACATCAACAACTTCATATTGGATCAGTTTCCCCTCAACAAATCAGGGCTTGGGCAAAAAAGATTCTACCCAATGAAGAGATAGTTGGAGAGATGACAAAACCCTATACTTTTCATTATAAAACTAATAAACCGGAAAAAAGATGAATTGTTTTGTGAAAAAAATTCTGGACCCATAAAAAGTGGGATTTGTGCTTGTGGAAATTACCGAGGAATTGAGACTGAAAAAGAAGACCCGAAATGTTGTGAAAAATGCGGGGTTGAATTTGTTGATTCTCGGATACGAAGGTACCAAATGAGATACATCAAACTGACATGTCCAGTGACTCATGTGTGGTATGATAACCAATCTTTCTTTATTATATTATTATTTTTTATTTCTTTAATACTTATGATTTCTATTACTACATTTTACACCCCTATCTCTAGATAATAAATCTTGATACTAGTCAATCAAAAGGCTGTGTTCCACCCTATCTATCCTAATTCATTGGTAGTGGTCGTTGATACCGGAAAATTTTTTTTCATTTCTTCAAACTCATGATCTGAACTTAACGAGTCGCACATCACCCTAGTACATGTTGCTCGACGCTGAGGACATCCTCGAAGAGCGGGAGATTTCATGACATTTCTTATTGGCTGTCTTGCGTTTCTAATAAGTTGTTTAATGTTTGACATGGTGTGTCTATAGAATCTTCTTCTAGATAGAATAGAGCGGGTTGACTTAGCTCGATCTTAACCTGATGATTGATGATTATGAATGATTTCTATTCACACCTAAATTTTGAATTTTTAAAAGGAATTCATATATTTATATGGAATTCCCAGTATTTTCATTTTCGATCGCGACAAGATCAACGATGCCATGAGCTTGAGCTTCTGTTGCTGACATAAAAACATCCCTTTCCATATCTTCGGATATAACCCATAAAGGGTTGCCCGTTCTTTGTATTGTGAGAGTTTCGCGAAACTTCAATAGTTCTTTTGCTTTCAGGATAAAATCCCTTGCTTGTGCCTTGTAAAAAGAACTAGCAGGTTGGTGAATCATGAACCTGATGATATTGTTAAAACATCATGAATGGTTCTTCTATCTATATATCACACGATTGGATTGATTAAAATGAGGGGAATCAAAATAACAATAACAATAAAAAATAGAAGTAAACAACCTTATAGACATCTTTTGTACATTGCATATGGCTCTGCAATGGATTTTCTTTTTTTGATAGAATTCTTTTATCAAATAGAAGAAATACAACCTATATGGTCGAAATCATTAAATGATCAATTTACCACCCTTCTTTTCGTAGTAGTTAAAAAGATATTATGATGGTTCTGTTGCTTTATATATTTATCTCGTCTGTGGTTTAGCAATCCCCAAGTTTCTTTTTGATAAGATCTAAGAAGGAAAAAAAAGAATTTTTTCTTGTTTTTTGATTCTTTCCTCTCACAACATAAAAATAAGAAAGTGACTTCTGTTGTGGAACAGTAATAGTTTGTGACGCTGAAATTGACTCTTGCTTGACACAGAAAATTAAATTGGGAATAACCATTCTTTCATACTACTATTTCGATACAAAATCTCATGTTAGAAAAAAAAAACAATAATGATTTGTTCATATCGAACTCGAAGTGCCATACTATTATTACTTATTCTTTATTTGATTCATATTCGATACAGCGAAGGCATAGTATTCTTTTTTTTTTTTTTATCAAATAAAAAAAACTCATTGGCGCCAAGCGTGAGGGAATGCTAGACGTTTGGTAATTTCTCCTCCGACCAGAATGAAAGATCCCATTGAAGCGGCTAATCCCATACATATTGTATGTACATCTGGTAACACAAATTGCATAGTATCATAAATGGCTATTCCTGGTATTACCCATCCACCTGGAGAATTTATAAATAAATAAAGATCCCTAGTATCATCTTCTATGCTGAGATATACCATGAGACCAACAATTTGATTCGAGATCTCGCTATCAACCTCTTGGCCTAAAAAAAGTAATCTTTCTCGATGAAGTCGGTTGATTAGGACAAAATTGTATCCCTGAGGAACCGTACGTGCACCTTTGGATGCATACGGTTCAAAAGAATTGTGAAAAAAAATCAATGTGTCGATTCCAATCCTATTTCTTTTTTTTAATGAGTTTTGCCCCCTTCCCCTTACCTCTATTCTATAATGTAGAAAATCAAAAAGAATTTTATGAACTTATTGAACTTACTTCTCCTTGATGTATTGTTTCATCGAAATTCAAATTACGATGTAATTTTCTTGTTCCTGAATGAGCCATTTCAATTCTTTTAGGTTCTTGTTCTACTCCAGGGGAAGATTTGCTCGAATTCCATTTGCGCATATAGGTCAAATGTTTCCAGTACCACTTCTTTTTTTTTTTCAATTGTTTCATACCTTTCCCCAAAATATTTGATGTATTAATCATACTACTTCATTGGTAGGTAGTTTGATATTATCCCTATAGTAAAAATAATAGTCTATTCTATATTATATAAGCATAGTAAGTTATATTATATTCATATTCTATTTAATTACTAATGAATCTCAAATTTATGAAGAATTTCATGAAATTTTTATTTTATCTTTTTTTATTATATTATTATTCTTTATTTCTTATTTCATTTATTTCTTTAATATTTATGATTTCTATTACTACATTTTACACTCCCCTATCTCTAAACACGCTCTATTACTACAAATATGTTCTATCTGTTTTAATACCCACTTTGGATTGTTCTTTATTTCATAAAGGCATAGGCAAACCTCCATGCCTTGTCTCCACGTTTGGATGTCTAGCATTACGACCAAGGACTATATTTTTATATATTGTTAGCTTATGCCTTGTCTCCACATTTGAATGTCAAGCATTACGACCTAATCTATTTTCACGGTTTAGGCTGCTCCCATTTCGCTCGCCGCGTTTAAACGTATTCGTTCTGTAGCAGATCTATTACGAGATCAATTTGGATTAGCTCTTGTTCGTTTAGAAAATACGGGTTTGAAGAACTATATGTGGATTAGCTCTTGTTATGTAGCAGATCTATTACATGATCAATTTGGATTAGCTCTTATTCTGTAGCAGATCTATTACGACGTAATCTATTTTCATGGTTTAGGCTGCTCCCATTTCGCTCGCCGCTTTTAAACATATTCGTTCTGTAGCAGATCTGCTACATGATCAATTTGGATTAGCTCTTGTCAAACATACAATTAGAAAAATGAGTTTCTCTCTCATATATTCCCTAATTCAACAATATGTTCTTCATGTTGTCAGACAGGATAGATGTGCATGTTGAATATAGTTGCATAATTGTTTAGTTTAATTTAGAATGATATCAGATCATTGCATGACTTATGTAGAGGTCTAAACATGACTTAGTAGAGGTCTGCATGTAAGCTTATCGCATGATCACACATATATGCCACATTATTTTTTAACCTCTCAAATTTTAGAAAATGTGAATATGTTACTTGATTTCATGACTTATAAATATAGTAAGTTTGTATTATTTATCAACAGATAGAGGTAAATGTTTCATAAAAGAAACTGCATGATGTGAAAGTGTGAAATAAATTATGTATGAATGCCTGTATATGCATGTTCAAAGGAGTTCACATTCTAATAATACAAACAAGAGACGCTAGTGTACTCGCTCGTGTAGAGGTTTTTCTATCACCCAAGACAATTGTGATAGTTCACTAACTGTTGTGTCGACGTAATAATTTCGGCCAGGGGCTAGTAGATTAGAGCTTAACCTCCCCAGACAATGATGATGTTTATATTGCTAACCACTGTGCCGACATGATAATATCGGTCATGAGTATGTAAGGATAATGGTGTGTGCCGACATGATAATATCGGTCATGAGTATGTAAGGACTTTTCTACTTTAGACAATTGTGATGTGTAGATCGATAATCGCTGTGCCGATGGGGCAATATCAGTCAAGGGTGTGTTAGGTTGTTTTGACGGTGATTCTCTAAGCAGACAGTTACGTATGTGAAAAGTATAAAGTAAAAGTAAAGTTAAAGTTTAATAACAAAGGTTATTGGTGCATGCGATAGTAAATTCAAAAATTCATATAAAAGACTTGAAAAACTAGCATAGTAAAGGATTTCTTATGGAGATATAAAAGATTGACATTCATATTAAATTCTTTTTCTTGGATTATTATAGTTTAGAAGTGTGATTGCTCCTGGATTATCTTTAGATATATTATTATGTTGTTTTAACATTTTTTTCAGGTTTAAGTTCTTGATTAAGGTGAATATTAGAAGAGATAATGTGTACATTAGACGAGAACAACATACAAAAATGTTCAAAAAATCTCTTTTTGTTAATTTTAATTGCTTTATTTAGTGAATCTTTCATGAATGTTTGAATGTTGAACTATTAGGGATAGAAATAAAACATTAGAGATTTGATTTTCGTCGTCTAACCGTTCGTACCCGCCTTAGTTAATCTAAGCACTAGGTCAGGTGGTGACACTTGTCAAATAAAAACTTCAAAACTGTGCAAAAGAATTTTCCTACCTTTAATTGTCACAATTCATAGAGTTTTTTATATTCCCAGTCGTCTAGTTTTAACATTTCACACAACTTCAGCAACCATATTTGTACATTACCAAAATTTCTCCTCTATGTAACTGTTATACTTCAAAGTTTTCAAAGCAAATACTAATCCTATAAAATTCTAAAGATTAAAACTGTTATATTTTATCTTATAATAAGAACTTCTAGCTTGCACTAGCATTTGATATACCAATCGACTAGACATATGGCCATGATAAATGGACATTATGGAAGGTAGACAAAATTCTATCATGCGTATTATAAGTGAAATGTTATAAGAGAATAGACATGCAAAAATAATGCAACACAATCATAATTTCCAGACAAATTTAAGAATATAATTAGCATTTATAATAAAACAGAAAATAATCTGGATGGTTAGTTTGTAAATATCAATGTTTATTCTGTATGTAATTATTTCTTAAATTTTCCAGAAGATTAAGCTGTTCTTTGGCTAACCCAATGGGCATCCATGGTAACTCTCCCGTTGAAGGAAGGATGTTCTTCGATATCCATGTAAAATCAATTTCTCCCATTAAGAACATGATATAAGATCTCAAAGCCATAAAATAATTAGAATCACCGTATACAACGCAATAAACCCTTTGTAAAACTCTTATATCAGATTTCAAAGCCATTAAAAAAAACAGTTGGAAAGGAAATAGTCAAGATTTCACTCTCAAAAACTCCAAAAATTAGATTTATCTCAAAAAAATCTAAATAAATCTAAAAGAAATTTAAGAAAATTTAAGCTAAGAGGCGAACCCGAGGATAAATATGAAATGTTAGAAAAAAGTTACTTAGAGATAACACCTCAATAGCCTTACTAAGCTATTATAAAGAGAGAGGACTCAAAGGAGCAACCAAGCAAAAATATCCAGCAGTTGAGCCAATGCTGAAGACAAAGAGAAGTAAAGAATGAATGAAACCCTAACTCTTGCGGTCTGGCCTCCGGTCTCTCAGACCTAGCAATTTTGGCGAATTTGAGAGAAGGAAAAGACGAGGAGGCGACTGAACTCGTTTTGCGATTTTGAGAGGAGAGGAGAAGGGGAGGCATGGTGGGTCGTATTAGGGATTTATGGTTTAACTTTTTAATATATAGTATATATAGTTAACATATATATATAAATATATATATAAAAGCTTTTATTATATAAATATATAACATTTATAAACTATTATCAATATATTATTATAAATAATTTATTATGTATTATAAGATTTAATTTTTTAAAATTTTGATAAATTTTTTATTTAAAAGATATTAATTAATAATAATTTATAAAATTTAGCTTATATATATATATATATATATGTGTGTGTGTGTGTGTGTAAAAGCCCAAGGGCTGATATCCTGAAGAGAAAGATACGGATAGGTTGTATGGGTGGGCCTAAAAATAGACACCCAACCCACTCGGTACAACACCAAAAATTGAAAAAAAGGGTATATATAGAAATCAAATAATAAAAAATAAAGTCCAAACCATCATGCCGTTGAAGAAGTGAGGGTCATTCCACTCTAGTCCTGCCTCTGGCTCTAATTCTCGGAAGGGATCTAACTAGCAGATTAGTAAGGTGCGTACCATTACCCGAAGTAACCAAATTATCATCCATAAGACTTCTGAACTCTGAACTCTAGTAGATCTCCATTCTTCTTCTTTCTCCTGGAAGTGTAAACCTGCCATTCCTCCTCCGAAGAATCAGTTTGATGGGGTGGTAGAGCTGAAGCAGAAGGAATACCAATTGTAGCGCCCACAATAGGTTCTAGTATATGTGAAATATGAGTTGCCTCTACACCGGATGCTTCTTGAAGAAGTGGAGCTGCGAGACCCTTTTAAATATCAGTCTGAACACTATCATTTGTAGGAAATAGTCCATCAGTATTGTTTTCTATGAGGTTTGAATGTGTCAGCATCACATCACTCGCAATAACTGTAACAACACTGTCATGGGGGTGTCCTTAGGGGCAACAAATACCTCCCGTATGGTAGTATCATTCTTAGATGAAAGTAAAATGTCTAGAGCAGTGGGGTTAGGCTCATCCTTATTCACTTAAACCTTACTTTTCAAACTAGGATTGAGCTTGTGACATTTATATAAGAAATGACCAAACATCTTACAGTGTGTACAATATGGGGGTCTGTGTTTCATGACGATATGTTGTCAATATCAATTGTGTGTTGTGCCTAACAACATCCGGTAAAGTAATATCCCTTTTCACAAGTATTCTGGCTACCGAGGGTCTGGTTAGGTTGAAAGTAGACAGATCCAGTTTGAAAAGCACCGAGGGTCTGGTTAGGTTGAAAGTAGGCAGATCCAGTTTGAAAATATCACTTATGACGTCCTCAATAGAGTAGGGAACCTTATGTTGAAAAAAATGCAGCTGGAGACTAGATAAACTAAACCATACCGGTACGGTGGGGGTTTCATGGTTTGGGTCGAATCAGGAGACCACTTGAGTACTTTCATTGATTTTCATGCGACATTAAGATATTTCTTGGAGAAAATTTTGATGTAGTCTTCAGCCATCGATAGTTGGATCAACACATGTCTCCTATCCATAAGTCTCACTTTCCAATTGCCTACTGACTTAAGATCATCTAGACTCTTTCTGATAATATCCATAGGTGGATGTCCCCACTGAAATTTTTCAATAAGAGCAAACTTAAATTTTTCCGTCTGGGTAGAAATTTCTGAGTCGGAGAAAAAATTATTTCTTTTCCGCCTTTCCTACTTCTTTCTTAGCAAAAGGACAATCATCTGTACCATCGCGACATTCCTTATAGCTTGATGGGAATACCACCACGGACTCCACCTGAGGGTTACCCACCACGTGGGCGAAGGAGACCTTTGCCGGTTCAGCCAAATAAGAAGGAAGTGCCATTAGAGCAAGGGGACGTGCCTATTGTCACATGCAGCGAGAAGCTTGTGTCGGGCTGGAGAGAAAGACGGGCGCAGACGCAAAATAGGAGAATCGCTGTCGGGCCTGAGAGAAGTACGCGTGCAAACGTGCATAGAAGAAGCGTCAAAATACAAGGAAAGAAACTGTCGGGTGTGGAAAGCAGAAGCGCATCATCGAAGCTGGACACCGCTGGACACCGACGCAGACGCGAGCCAATCTGTGAAGTCAACGCAGACGCAAACTAGAGCGAGAGTCGACGAAACGAGTTGCAAGCTCCTCTCCTTAGAGCAAGCAGTAGAATCAAATGCGAAGGGAACTCCATTGAAAACCCTAGCAAAGCTCGAGCTTTCGACCGCAACGGACATCGTGATTATATATATATATATATATATTTATATATATATTAAAATACGAAAAAAATGCAGAAAAGTTGTATGAGAGGGCCTAAAAGAAAGACCAACCACACAATACAACACACAAAACTCAAATAAAGCAAAGATACATTAAGGTAAAAAACTAAAAAGTCACAAAAGGCGTAAAAGTGCTAGGGATGTCCCATTTTAGTTCTCCCTCTGCCTCTAGTCCTCGGAAGTGAGCCGGCTAACGAATTGCTAAAGTGAGTATCATTGCCTGTAGTAACCAACGTATCATCCATCAGATTCCTGAGCTCTAATAGATCTTCATTCTTATTCTTCCTCCTGGATGTGTAGACCTGCAATTCCTCATCTGACGATTGACTCATCTGATCAGTAGATTCCAAAGTTGGCCGGACAAGCGTAGGCTGTTACATATCATGATCTCTATGAGCATGAGTAACATTAACAACTTGCTCTACTTGATGAGGCGGTAGTGAAACAGTAGGAGTATTGCCACATGTATTATTAGTGATAGGTTATAGGGCAAGTGGGGTCTGAAGAATCAACCTCTCCCTCACGATAGGAGGTTTTAAAGGCGGGGGAGCTACAATTGGGGACTAAATGATTGTCATATTTTTTGCGAGAATAGTGACGTCTTCCGTGGTCTCCTTTTGATAATCAATAGTGTCATTAACTTGGAGCTGATCAGTAGGAGATGAAATTGCTGCATCTGGCGGAGCACTGTGCTTTTTTGGTTTGAGTTGGGGGTGTAGATGGTGACATTGAGAACTGGAGTGACTGAACATATGACAGTTTGAACAATACGAAGGAAAATGCTCAATCACTACCTTCTGCCAATATCAATGATGCTATGTATATATAATGATGGCGATTTTCGTCGTCTCTGCTAGGGTTTCGCACGGCGATTTCCATCGTGTATGATTCAGTCGTGTATGATTCAGAAGCGATCGAAGGAAAAGGGCTCGCATCTCATCGGTCCTCAGCTTCGTCTATTTCTACACTGTGCTCTTCGCGTCTCCTTCCTCTTCGCGTATTCTGTCGGCTCGCGTTTTCGAGTCATCGTCTGTTTCGACGCCGAGCTTCTGAGTTCGAGTCTTCATGTCCTCGCGTCTTCTGTCGGCTCGCGTCTCCTTCCTCTTCTGTCAGCTCACGCCTTCTGTTTCGATGCTGAGCTTCTGTTGGCTCGCATTTTCTGATACATTCTCGTACTGCGCATACGAAGCGTCATAGAAGGTGGACTCTCTCCCTGCTTGATGGGTGCGCCCTCTCCTTTGGTTGGACCTGACAAAACCTCCTTCGTTCACGTGGTGAGTAATAATCTGGTGGAGTCGGCTAATGTCTTCTCCTCAAACTATAAGAAACGTCATGATGGTACAGGTGGCTGCCCTTTTGTTAAGAAGACGAGTAAGAAATGTGGGAAAACAATACCCTTTTTCTCTGATTTAGAAATTTTAACATTGATTGAGAAATGTAAATTTGCTCTTATTAGAAAATTTCAGTGGTGGTATCTAGCTGTGGAAATTATCAGAAAGAGTTTGTATGATCTCAAACTAGTAGACAAGTGGAAAGGGAGTCTTTTTGATGAGAGACATGTGTTGATTCAGTTAACTATTGCTGAAGTCTACGCTCAGATTTTCTTTAAAAAATATCTTAACAGTGCAGGATAGTAATGAAATTTTTCAAGTGGTCTCCTGATTTTGAGCCCAAACCTTGAACCTCTCACTGTACCAGTATGATTTAGTTTACCTGGTCTCAAACTACATTTTTTTAATCATCGGGTTCTTTACTCTATTGGGTTATACTTGGGATCCTATGAAGCTTGATCTACCTACCTTTAATTTAACCAGCCCATCTATTGCCAAAATACTTGTGGAATAGGATATCACTTTACCTGATTTACAGAAGTCTGGTTGGGCACAACACATAATGGATATTGACAACAAATTTTCATGGAACATAGACCTTTCTATTGTACCCACTGTAAGATGTTTGGGCATACCTTTGACAAATATCACAAGTTCCATCATAACTTTAAATCTACAGCTTAAGTGAATAAAGATTAGTCTAACCCCACTGTTTTGGACATATCTGCCCCACCTGTGGGGGAAATTACCACAAGATATGAATTTGTGTTTGATTTAATTTCCCCTGGAGACCCCACTGACACTACTGTTTCTGTTTCTGCTGGGCAACCTACACCTTCAAACCTTATTGAAAACAATATTGAATGATCCTTACCTATAAAGGAATATGTTTGGACTGATAATCAGGAGAACTTTGCAGCCGCTCATCTTCAGGAAGTATCCGGTGCAGAAGCGACAATTCATACTTTACATACACTAGAACCTTTTGTGGTTACAACGGTTGTCAATCCTTCTACTGCGGTTTCACCACCTCATTTGAACGACAAGTCGTTACTTTAGTCAGGCGCAAGGGATTTATCAACTTATACATGCTCGATAATCTGTTGACCAACACACTGATCAGATGAGCCAGTCTTCAGACGAGGAATGATATGTTTACACATCCAGGAGGAAGAAGAAGAATAGTGACCTACTTGAGCTCAAGAATTTAATAGATCATACATTGATTATTTCGGGTAATGACACGCAACTCACCAATTTGTTAGCTGACTCCCTTCCTAGATATAGAGGCAGAGGCATGACTAAATTGGGTCATCCCTAACTTTTTGCCCATTTTGGCTGTTTTGGTTTTTGGTATTACATGTATATTTACTTTTTTGTGTGTTGTACTGTTTGAGTAAGGTACCTTTCTTGGCTCAGTCTTACAACCTATCTGTATCTTCTCAATTTTAATATATTAGCCCTTGAGCGTTTTTAACACACACACATATTTATTTATTTATTTTTGAGCCAATTCGAGCCGAAAACGAAAAAAATGTTTGGTTGTGTTCTGCTCGTTTACATTTCAAGGTTTACCCTTCAAACACAAGCTGTTTGTAAATAACGAGCCAGTTTGACAG
Source organism: Phalaenopsis equestris (assembly GCF_001263595.1). Lineage (NCBI taxonomy): Eukaryota > Viridiplantae > Streptophyta > Magnoliopsida > Asparagales > Orchidaceae > Phalaenopsis > Phalaenopsis equestris. The sequence continues at coordinate 103,231 of NW_018165684.1, read as the reverse complement.
TCCTATCCAACAGTTATGTCGAAATGAGAAGGATATAGGGAGATACAAAACTCCAATGGGAATTGTTTTGGGAAATACGGTGGCGCGCAACTTTTAATTCAATATTCTTTATGTTTAATTAGATTTTAACAACATTTAGAACTTTTTAATTGTTTTTGTAATATCAACTTTCTCTTCAAAACTTATAATAACATTTTATTAAGTTGATTATAAATTAGCATTTTATTTGTTGATTTATTACTCAGATTAATATTTTCACCGAGTTATGTAATATGACATCCTTTCTTAAGCTAATTGCATTTTGAATCATAATATATATATTGCTATGTAT
>NW_018165684.1:88651-102887 GCF_001263595.1 Phalaenopsis equestris | reverse complement strand
ATATATATTAAAGTTAAAGATAAAGATAAATTTGTATGGGTGGGCCTAAACACCTAACTCAAACGACACAATACAAAAAAAAATGTAAAAGATGAGTACATATAAAAATAAAAAGAAACCTAAAAACCACCCGTGCGCTGAAAATGTGTGGGTCATCCCAATCTAGTCTTGCCTCTGACTCTAGTTCTCGGTAGAGATCCAGCTAGCAGATTGGTAAGGTGCTGACCATTACCCGTAGTAACTGAAGTATCATCCATAAGACTCCTGAGCTCTAGTAGATCTCCATTCTTCTTCTTCCTCTTGGAAGTGTAAACCTGTCATTCCTCCTCCGAAGAATCCGCCTGATGAGGTAGAGCTGAAGTAGAAGGATTACCAACAGTAATACCCACAATAGGTTCTACAATATGTGAAGTATGTTGCCGCTACACCAGATACTTCTTGAAGAAGTGCTGCGAGACTCTTCTGATTATTAATCTGAACACTATCATTTATAGGTAATAAATAGTCCATCAGTATTGTTTTGTATGGAGTTTGTAGGTGCCAACATCGGATCACTCGCAGTAACAGTAACAACAGTCTTATGGGGTGGTCCTCAGGTGCAACAGACACCTGTCTGGTAGTATACTCTTCAGGTGAAACTAAAATGTCCACAACAGTGAGGTTCGACTCATCCTTGTTCACTTGGACCTTAGATTTCAAATTAGGATGAAATTTGTGGCGTTTAACAAGGATATGACCAAACATCTTACAGTGGGTACAATATGGGGATTTGTGTTCCATGACGATTTGTTGTCAATATCCATTATGGGTTGTGCCCAGCCAGACTTCAGTAACATCAGGTAAAGTCCTTTCCGCAAGTATTCTGGCCACCGAGGGTCTGGTTAGGTTGAAAGTAGGCAAATCTAGTTTCAAAGGATCTCCAATGATGACCCTAATAGAGTAGATAACCTGATGGTGAAAAAAATGCAGCTTGAGACCAGGTACTAAATCATACCGGTACGGATGAGTTTCATGATTTGGGTCGAAATTAGGAGACCACTTGAGTAACTTCATTGATTTGTTTTCGATATTAAGATATTTCTTATAGAAAATTCTGGTGTAGTCTTCAACCACTTTTAGTTGGATCAACACATGTCTCTCATTCATGAGTCTCACTTTCCACTTGCCTACTAGCTTGAGATCATCAACACTCAATCTGATAACATCCATAGGAGGGTGTCCCCACTGAAATTTTTCAATAAGAGCAAACTTGAATTTTTCCGTCAGGGTAGAAGTTTCTGATTCAGAGAAAAGATTGCTGCTTTTCTACCTTTCCTACTTCACTTCTTAATAAAAGGACAATCATCTGTGCCCTCACGAGGTTTTTTATAACTTGAGGGGAATCCCACTGCGGACTCCACCTGAGGGTTACCCACCACGTGGACAAATGAGACTTTGTCCGGCTCAACCAAACAAGGAGGTGCCATCAGAGCAAGGAGAGCTGTCTGCGTTGAGCTACAGTGAAGAACAGTGAATGACGAGCGGCTTTGTCGCAGACGCGCCAGAGGCAGAGCCGAGCAGACGACGCGTCGAGCGGCTCTGTCAGAAGACCAACGGATAGAGTACTGTCAGAAGCGAACGCGTCGAGCAGACGCGAACGCGTCGTCGTCGAGACACAAACAAACTCCAACGAGCGCGAGCCGACGAAGGAGAAAGGAGCGGAAGCTTCGAGCGATGGAATCAATGGCGATCGCCGTTCAAAACCCTAGCAGAGAAGTCGTCCGACATCTCGCGTTGGCGTCGTCGATTGTGGCGGAGAAGAGTCCGTGCCGAGAAATGGCTTCAGAACGTTCCTATGCCGCTGCCCTCACCAGTGATAACTCCGTCTCCTCCCCTCTTTTGAATATGTTTTCGCAACGATACCACGACAATTTTGCTCATAGCATTGAAATCAGATTTCTCAAAAAAGCTTCCCGTAAAAACAACAAACCTGTAATCTTTCTCACTGAGACAGATATCTTTACCCTAGCTGCGCCCTGCCGACTGTTCTTAGTAGGTAATTTTCTTTATGGAAACCCTAAACTTGAGCTAATTCGAAAGAACTTTGAGCAAATGAAGCTGAAAGGGGTTGGAAGATCGGTAAATTGGATGGTCGTCACATTCTTATTCAATTATCAAATGACGAAAACTACACTCATTTATTTGCGAGAAGAGTTCTTCGAATAGAAAACCAGGTGATGAAGGTTTTAAAATGGACGGTGGATTTTCACCCTTGTACTGAACCTCCTACCATTCTTGTTTGGCTGCGCTTCCCGGGTTTGAAGATTCACCTTTTTGATCAAGAGCTTATCTTCGCTTTAGCGATGGTATACGGTAAACCCCTCAAAGCTGACACGCCTACAATGAATCTGAATCGGTCTTCAGAAGCCATAATTTTGATAGAAAGGGATATTACTTTACATTTTTTGGGAGAAATATGGATTGACACACAACATCAGAGATTTTGACAGTAAGCAAAACTTGAACATATACCACTTTATTGTACCCACTGCCGTATGTTTGGACATTCTCCTTCTCAATGTTATCAGTTGCATCCAAATTTAAAACCTTCAAGTAAAAACGCTTCTGGATCTGCCCCACTTCATACATGTCCCTCCTCCGCTCGTGAGTGCATTCCACAGACTATTGAAACACCGGTTGACACGATGCTACTTCTCCCTCCACTACCAAAGACAATACTATCTTTGTTCTTCCGACAGATATATTGGCAGACGGTTTACTTGAGTCCGATAATCAGGATAGTATTGAAGCTCCACATCCCTAGGATGCATCAGGTGCTGAAGAGACATGCTTACCACCTCTTCAGAATCAGAATGTTGTTACTGCTAGTCAGGAGCTGAGGGCTCATTCTCCCCTACATGCCCAACAATCTGTTGACCACACCGATCAGATGAGCCAGTCCTCGGATGAGGAATGACAGGTATACACATCTAGAAAGAAAAAAAAGAATGGAGACACACCCCAACTTGGGAACTTAATGGATGATACTCTAGTAACTTCGGGTAATGGAACGACACTCAGCAATTTGTTAGCTGTCTCCGCTCCTAGAATTAGAGGCAGAGGCAAGACCAAGCTGGCTCATGCCTAACAGCTTATTTTCTATAAGTTTTGTTTTTTTGTGTTTTATCTATGTTTCATTCATTTAGGATGCTAGTGTTTGATGTATTAAAGAATAATGACCAGGGATGGTCCAAAGACAAGCCACCGCTTGTCATCTCTTTCTCTAGCTCTTTGACTCGCTAAATTAATTGTGAGAAAGGTCAAAAAAGAAGGGAATCAATGAAATGCAAAAAAATTCCTTATAAGTCTTCCCTCTCATAGAGAACTTGGATGATAGAAACCTATTTATAAGAGAAGAGAGGTGATGGTGGAGTGGGGATGCTTAGCTAATTCATATTAGCTAGGTGGCATGAGGTTGATCTTTCACCAAGCATTTACAAGCTAAAGGAGTCCACAAATTTTATGCTTATCAGATGCACTATAGATAGGCATTCATTTAGATATAGTAGAAAGCATTATTTAATTTTGCTTTTAATATGTAAGCACTATTATTGATTGTTAGAATTCTACATATATATATATATATATATATATATATATCATGAATATGCTAATCGTCATTATGTGTCAATATATAACTTACGATTACAAGATGTCCCCTAATTGAGTGTAATCATTTTATCATAGATGATAGGGAAAAATAATATACTTTACAACATTATGAGCTATTTAACACATAACTCACATCGAGATCTAAAATATTTATAAGCTTTTTTTGACATAGGACAAACATACTTGCTTCTTGATATGGAGCTTGGATATTTTACATGATATATGGATCAAAACTAAGAATTTTATCCTTGCACTTGTCACCACTAAAAGTTGAATTTTTACTTAATAAAAATCTAATAACTAACCAACTCAAATATCTAAATCAAAATAATCTCAAAGCAACCTTTATCCTTACTATGATCACTACACATGAAGGCCCTTAAGCCTACCAATCTTAATTCAAAGCCGTTTTGCCAAAAAATCGCTAAAGAATGGAATTTTCTTACCAAAGCAAGCTAGCAGCCTCTACTTCCCTGCTACCGAAATCACGCCTTCATCTCTCTATTCAACACCGTAGAGGGTGTGGGATTGGGAGTAAGAGGGAATGGGATGCTTTTGTTCTGCGGTTTTCATTTAAGTAATTATTTCATTATACTTAATACTCCTTTTACTACATAGCCATTCCCTACGACATCAGCCATTGCATACAAGGCTAAGTGGAAAAAATGATTAATGTTAATTTTTATAATGGGATGTAAGGTAACAATAAATAAATTTTAGTATAAATAATTTAATTATTAAATTGACATAATTGATAAAAAAGAAATGCAAATTTAATAAAACAATTTTAATTATTTTCATGATTTGTGGATCAAAATTTTAAGTTCATTTTTTTTTATGTTACCTTTTGAATGTTGTATCATATTTTGGAGTTGTATAAACCTTAGAAATGAGTTCTTTCTATCCCACATTGAAGTTCACATTTAGCATCTTACCAGATTAATCTATTTCTTTTATTAGCTACTTTAATACAACTACACACTTCAGGAGTACTGGAGCACTAGCCAGCCGTCTTGTCTGACTTGTGACTCTTTCTAGTAATCCCCATCCTGGGTGGCTTAAGGTAAATGTGGAAGGGCAAAATTACTGCTGCTTTCGATGCACAAATTGAGTGCTGGGACGGTTTTCAGGTTGAGCTGATGGCACTTTCCTCCATCAGAGACTCCTTGGACCCTTGGATGATGAAATTTCATGGCATTATTACAGGGACAGCATCATTATTACCAACTCTCTCGAAGGCACAGTGCATGATAAGACTTGGAAGAAAAGGCCACAACAAAGCTTTGACTTTGCTTTTCCAAAATATAGATTGAGGAGAAAATAAGGCAGCACATTGTTGCATATAGATAGCACACCAAAGGGTTGCTTTTTGATTAGAGAAATAGATGAATCTCATGCTATCTTTTCTTTTGTTAGCTTTGATAGATCTCTTGTAAATGCCGAATGACATCTATTTTGTATTCTTTTGATTTTTAATACAACATATACTATTTCAAGGAGTGCCAGTGGTTTATTGTTCTTTGAGATGATGGACATATTTATGATGATTCATGGGTTGATGTGCAGAAGGACAAATATTTTGTAGAGATTTGTGGTTGTACTTTCTTTCGGGATTTTTTCTGTGTTTATTCTTTTTCTTCATAATTTTTAGCTGGTTTTATGTGATCAATTTAGATTTTTGAAGGATGATTTTAATTAGTTACTGAGTTTTATTATTTGCCGTTATTTTTCTTATAGAATTTCTAGTTTTAGTGATTATTAAATTATCTTTTGGTATGAGCATAACATGTTTTCGTTCTTACACTGAAAGAGATAAATTTTTTTATCCGATTTTGTGAATTGTTAATACATGAATTGTAGGTTTTTTCTTATATTTTCATTTTGAATCTCATCATACGTTGCATTTGCATAGTTCTTGACTTTCAAGTTTCCATCATACGGCTTTAATCTTATCTAAGATTGAAGTTTTTTAAATCCCTTTTTCTATTTGTTCATTTTAAATTCTTTGTTCTATTTCATTCCCAGGTTTGCCAGCTGGAACACCAACTGTTTGACCATTTCTTTCCTTCCTCTTCAACAGATGTCTCCAATATGGCTCCACTAATAGATCCGCTGTGAGTTTAAGTTGTTCTTTTTATTGGTTACAAAGGACTTTCTTTACTGCTTCAAATTTGTTAAATGAGCTTCCATTAGGACATTGCTCAAGTTTTTTTTTATTATAAAGTTTTGCCTGAAATGAGGTGCATTATTTGATTCATTTAGCTGTCAAATTGTTATAGAAGAGTTATATTTGTTACTATTTGATGAGAATTTGTGGAGTCACTTCTCTCATTGAACTATGTTCAAGTTGAGCTGGGTGATTACTAATTTCCTGTTAGAGCAGACCAAAATGTTTGAAAAGTGTAGTTCTACACTTTTCAATCCCAGGATTCCAATTTTTCTTGAATTGAAAAGAAAGATAGCTGTTTCATTCTGATATATTTATATCGATCTTCTTCTCTTCTTATTCATTTTGTGGAGCGCTACATGTGAATGTCAAGTTTAATTTACTAAGAATGTCATAAAACTGAACTAGCTAGTAATTTCCTGTTAGAGCAGACCAAATTGTTTGAAAAGTGTAGTTCAACTCTTTTCAATCCCAGGATTCCATTTTTTCTTGAATTGAAAAGAAAGATAGCTGTTTCATCGTGCTATATTTTTATCGATCTTCTTCTCTTCATATTCATTTTGTGGAGAGCTACATGTGAATATAAAGTCTAATTTACCAAGAATGTTGCAGAACAGGCTACGTTATCTTTATTCCTATTCCTTCTGAATCCATTGTTTCAGTGAAATTATGATTCACATCACAAACTGGAAGCTACTTGACATGCTCTTAACCATGAACACAGACCAATCATAAAATTTTCTAGATGAAAGAAGAATGATAGATGTCACAAAATTAAAGATTCAGGCTTTAGGCCGCTTTAAATAAAAACACCCTTTAAAAGTTAACATGGAAACATGCAAAGCGTTGGAAGCATCTACACGCCTAACAACACATAAGTATTTGAGGTAATATTTTTGTGAAATTATATAATTTATAAAACAATTTATAACTTTAAAAAGTTAAAAATATTACTTTCCCAGAATCCCTTAAAAACTAGTCTAAAACTGTAAGTTTTCAATTTAAAAATATCAAACTTTTGATTGTAACATATATTCAGTTCACCATTAATAGTAGTTGTAGTTATTTTTTAATAGGAAACTGAGAACCAATGTAGCTACAGTAGCAGTAGCAAAGTCACTAGTAGATTAGAGACAGTTAAAGAAAAAGGTAGACTACCCCCACAGCACATTTTACCTAAGGCAAAACCAATGGAAATCAACAAGGATTGATCCTTACTGCAGTGCAATATCGAAAAAAGAACAAATCAACTGAGCCCCACTACATTGTTATGCTGAGATGGAACAGAGTAGTCGATTCCAACTTCAACATTTTACCATAGATAACAAACCTACATAGCCTCATATGGAATAAAGTTACAAAGTGACACATTGACCAATCAATTGCAATTCCAGCACAACTTAACGGTATATAAGAAATTTTATAGCAGAATGTGGAGCAATCAGCGGCAATTTCAATACACCTTCACAAGAAATAGGAAGGCTGCAACAATAATGATAACCATCAACTTGACGCGCGCGCGCGCACACACACATACACAAGTATATATATTTATAATAATAATAATAATGATAATGATAATAATAATCGTAATTGTAATAATAATAATAATAATAATAATAATAATAATAATAATAATAATAAAACAAAATGAGATAAGAAGACATTTTGTATGCTCTAATCGATGAATTGGCTCAAAATATGACGTGAAACAACATTCCTTGGTCTCATTTATTTATTTAATTAATAATAAAAAATAAAAGCACACAAATCTATTCATATTCTCACCACCAATATTTAAAATTTGAAATATATAAAATGATGTGTTGCCAAATATTTAATAACTCTGAGTGTTTTAGTATGATAAAAAAAATAATATCAATTAGAATAACAAACAATATTCACTTAAATTTTTGAGGTGATTTGCAAATGATGACAACTTCAGTTGATCTTAAAAAATAAAAGAGGAAGTTAAAAGAGCAGATGAAAATATTGGGACAACCTTTAGGTGTCAGTATATTGTCTTAATATAGAACTGTTTTGTTTATCTATTCATTTGTCTAATTAACTAAAAGAAAATTAAATAATTTGATTAACTAAGCATTTTTTCTCTTTGCTTAGATATAAAATTGTACTATTAGATATTGAGGCTATTTTCTTGTTGGGCGAGGCATTTTTTTTAGTGTTAGCGATAGACTGAATGGGGGGAGGGAGAGTGGGGCAGAGAGGGTTGAGGAGAGATTGAGAGAGAGGGAGTGGCAAATAATGGAGATTAGGTGGCCTGTAGGTCTTTGAATGATGGTTATCATCCAATGGAAGGAAGTGGAAATATTTGGTAGCTAGATTTATGTAGGACTCAACTCGAGACCTGCCAAACATTAAAATTGACACACTATAGAATATTAAATAACATTTATACACAATGTATTTTAAATCCTTAATTTACTAAAACTTAGCATTGAGTGGATTTAACTTGATTTGCATGTCTCATGAACTCTTCTTTTGTTCACACATCATGATCCTTTCAATGTCTTGCCATTAAGCTCGTTTCGTGACTTCTCACTTTTGTGTCATAGAGGGTTTTAGATGGAAGCGAAGGAGGGAGAAAGATCAGTTTGGGTTCATGCGTGGGTTTGGAAGCATGCTAGCATATGTGGGCCAAGGAGAGACCAACATGCTAGGATGAGTAGCTGGTTGATGTCACGGAGAGAGCGATGGAGGTATTGTGGGAGAGAGAACTGGCTTTTAATTTTAATTTAATTTTTTTTATTTAATGAAGTGAGGGGGACAGGACGGGAGTCATGAGGTGTGGGCTTGCAACTATGAAACTGGGGTTGCGTAATGGGAGGTTGCTTGGGTTGCTTTGATTTAAATACAAGTATTTTAATAAATTATATTTATATAATAAATATAATTAAATATATATTAAAAATATTATTAAATATTACCAATTATAATAAGCAATAAATTTTTTCTAATTATTAACTTGTTAAATTTCATTATAATGTGTTTTGACTCACAAATTTTAAGCATCCATGTATTCAAATTCTAAATTCTTTCGTCATGTGGGGGTTTGGGTGAAATGTAGCCCTAGACATTTCAACATGGTTCGTTTCGCAAAACGGGCGACGATCAAGTAATTTCATTGCAGGTGATACATTTTGAATTGATTGTGTGATATTTCAATTGTTATTTTTAGTTTTTCTTCATGTCAATCGGGTTGATGTGAAATAGAGTTTAACATAGAGTGATCAAATACAATACCTGAATTGAAATGACTTGCAGTTGCAATAGTAAAATAAACCTGTCAAGATGCTCAAACACAAGGGAATACATTCCGTTTTTTATCGTTTTCATCAACATAGGCTAAGAAACAAACTAGTGACAAAATCTATGAAATAGGACATCTAAAGTAAACATCACAACTTCAAATATTGATTTGCTCGCCTTCACACTTACATTTTATGTTTTTGTTAAATGCTCACTTTCAAACTTTCATCAATCAACTGCTCTATTCATGTTCTTGAGTTCTAAATTTGACGTTAACTTCAATTTCTTTGCTTCCATCGCACATCTTCAAGCCATACTTGTAGCTTCTAATTCCTTTCATAATAAGTTTACCTCACTGTCTTATTGGTTTTTCTTTCAAACACTATCAGTTATCAAGTTTCTGCATTATAATGCTTCATAGTTCTTGTTGCAGCCTTATAATGTTTACAAATTTAGACCTCATTTAACATCATTTATTGGATTTGTACAACGTAATTTGTCTTGTTGTAGCCTTATATATTTACTTTTGTGTTCTTATTCAATCACATAGCACTTTTTAGGTACCTATTTTCATTTTAATCACTTAAATTTACAAACGAAGACCTCATTTAATGTCATCATTTTTTAATATTTGATCAAAGGTGCAAAAAAAGATAATGTCTAGGTACTTTTGTAGAGATTGTGGAGTTTATTCTCATGTAGCGAAAAAAATCATGTAATGGACTATGCTTTTGTTCTCTACTAATCCTAGCTTTTTTTGCATCATAAAATTTTCTAAGGTAATTTTAACATTAGACATGTTTATCTATAAAATTATATGCAAATACCATAACATATATTAAACTATCTCATTTTCAAAATCTAATAATAACTACTACAATCAAATTATATGAATGCGTAATGTGGCCCTTATTAATCTTATTGTGATTAAAAACTCTTTCATTACTTCACAATTAATGTTCTACTAACCCCCATTTCATCATATATATCATCATTAATTTCAACATCCTTTTAACACATGCCTTTTGTATGCTCACCAAATCAATCCTCTTGATATTAGTTCATATTGATTTTTCAATCTTAATAAAATATATAAAAATCAGTGAATTGTTCTTTAATCTTTGTCACTAATTGCCTTAGTGAAACTCACTTTCACAATTGATATTTCTGGCACAATTTTAAATTGATTCTTCAATATTATTGTGATTCTTTTAGCCTTTGTTTTGACTCTTATTGATATGCGAATAGTATGTTTTATAATTACTTGAATAATTCTAAATATTTAACATTGCGGTCAAGAAATTTCATTAATTTATGCGATGAAACATCATAAGATTAATATTTTATCCCCTCAAGTAATTAAGAAAGAAAAACTAACAGTCAAATAAGTTTAACATAACAAATCCTCAGCAACTTCTGTCAATGCTTTTACTGTGTATCTTCCCCTAATTTTACCTTTTTTATGTTGCCAAATTCTACAGGTGCACATATTTGTATGATACTCTTCGCCCCAAAGTGATATATCAAGCAAATCTTGATTCTCTTTGTGAGCTTGTTGACATCCTAAAAGTTGAAGTGCTAGGAGATCAACTTAATAGACGGGGCGAATCCCTTGCAGGTCTACGTCCTATGCTTCAAAGAATACTTGCTGATATTCATGAAAGGTTGACATTTTGTGCACGAACTTATATCCGTGACAAGGTATGGACTATGTATCAGCTTATAAGCTAATTTAGTTCTTATCTTGTTGGATTCAATTTAGTTTACTTTATGAATCATAGAGTTGAAAACATAATTTGGGGATTGCGAACTTGTCTTGTTTTACATTGACTAAACAATTTGTTCCCCACTTATTTTGAATCTTTTGGATAGAAATTTTGTTTACTCATTAATCATGTTATTCAAAGCCATAATAGCATAAGTTAAACAGTATCAATAGAATGGAAATTAAGGATGACCATTGGAGAATTTTATTTATCATAACTCCCACTTCTATTTTTTTTCCTCGCATGTCAACGTCCATAACTCACCCATATCTCTCGTACTTGCTGTGTCTCCAACTATTATCTCAAATCATGCACCTATTCTTCCTTCCTTTTGCTTGTGCTCACCTTCTCACTCCCATCGTCCTCCTCAGCGGCTCCTAATCAAATTTGTGAATAAGGAAGCAAGGAAGGCACGTTGGAGCTTGCTAGTAGAAGTTATTAATGGGTTCAAAATGTGATAAGAGATGAGGAGGTCACCGGGGACTTGCTTGCGAAAGCATCTATAGACCAGCGGTATGCGAAACTAGTAGTCACTTGGGGACTTGCATCATGGGCCAACAATGTACAAAGGAGAGAAGAGTGTGGGAGAGATGCGAATTCAAGTTAAATTCACCTTTGTCTTGGATTTAGTAAATTTGAGATTAAGTTAAAAAATGGAAAAAAAATGGTTTTAGGATTATATAGTGTTTTAAGTTGTCATTTTGGCATGATTCAAGCTAAATCCTGCTTAAAACTTGTTCAAATATCAAATCTTTCTACCAAGCATCTCATCCTCTCTCTCTTTTTCTCTCTCTCCCTATATATATTTTCTCTCTCCCTATATATATTTTTTCTCTTTCCTTCACTATCTCTCTCTTTCTCCCTAGATCTCTCTTCCCTTCTCCACTCTCCTTTTACTTCTCTCTCTCCGTATATCTTTTTATTTAAAAAAAAAAACAAAAAAATAGAGAATAATGAAGAGGATAAAAAGGGAAATAAAGTGTTCTGTATTTTGATCATGCAATCTCATAGTTGCCATTTCACCTGGATAAATATGTCATTGGCACACCCTGTTCACAAGTATGATACAAAAAATAAGTTCACCATGACATTTAAATACCCTTTGACTTTGATGTAGGCTTTTCTTGGCGGTGTTTAGGAATCTTGAGTGAGATTGGGATGGGATTAAGGGTTTCTCAGATTATTGGAAACTTGGAATGATGGATATTGAGAGGTTAGAGGTGTGACCGATCTCTACGGTACACCTAGTGATTTAAGATTTAAATATTATAATTTTTAAAATATTTTATAAATTTAATAACTTAATTTTTCACGTTTAATCACTTCACACTAGGTATTAATGCAAATACACGTATCATTCAAGTAATATATGACTTTCTTTAGTCTCGAATATTGAACCCAAAAGGAAGGTCGTAAATTGGACATACTTAAGAAAAGTTCTAACTGAATTTAAGTAGTCTAAGCTAGGAAATATGTTTGATTTTTAATGAGATCTAGGGAATTCTACCAAACTAATACTAAACCTCTAATTTTACTATTAAGTTAACTACACTAAGTATAATGAAGCAGGAAAGTTTCAACAACAACAACAACAACAAAGCCTTAATCCCACTACGTGGGGTCGGCTACATGAATCCTTTTTCTCCATTGCGTCCTATTTAGTGTCATATTTTCATTTAGTTCTAGTAAATTAAGATCATTTTTAATACAATAAGCCCAAGTCTTCCTAGGTCTACCTCTGCCTTTCTTAACACAAGTCGAATTTAAAACATCTACTCTCCTAATCGGATCATCTAATGGTCGACGTTTAATATGACCAAACCATCTAAGACGACTTTCTCTAATTTTGTCTGTCACAGGAGCTACACCAACCCTATCACGAATATATTCATTCCACATTTTGTCTCTAAGTATTTAAGTAAATATTGAAAATAAAAAAAATTAAAATATTTAAACTAAATATTGTCATACATCAAAAAAGTATTGAAGATTCTAAAGATAAATAGTCAAATGGCTTGATAACAAAGATTAAGCAGGATTCAAAAACTAAATTGTCAAATGGCTTGGTAGCAAGATTTAAGTAGGATTTATAAAATATTTAAACTAAATATTGCCAAACAACAAAAAATTTAAAAATAAAAAATAAAGACTTTGAAATCTACAATAACAGGATTTGTCATAAATAAATTCATAGGGTTAAAATGGCAAATTCAAATCCTACAGGATCTTAAAACTCGTTTTACCTCCATTTTTCCCTAAATAACAGAAGAGTGTGGTCGTAAGGAAAAAAAAATACCAGGACATTGGTATACTGGATTTAGAGAAGATGTTGCTAACAAGAGGTAGTCTGGTAAAATCAACCATGGAAGAGAGACATGCATGAGTTTCAAAGAAGTTTGTAAGTCGTGATCCCGTCTTTACCTTGCCAACTATCTCTAGTCGAGAATGTACGAGGGTTTCAGGCACGAGAAAAGGTGGAAGGGTAAGGTAGATAGTGGTTTCGAGTAAAATTGTGAGACGGGAGTTTTGGAGGTATTAGTATGTCATGATCCCAACTTTTCCTATTGGGGTTGGAATAATAAATAATAAAACTACGTGTAGAAAAATAAAAATGAAGGGAAGAAAATTTCGAGAGATAGCAAGATTTCCCGCGCTTCAACACAGAACGGTAAACAGAGGCTAAACTGTCTGCGTGTTCCTTATTAACTGAACTTTTAAGGTCTAAAATTAGTAAAATTAAGATTTGTGATGTGATATTGATAAATATTAATGTTTGGTGTGCTAGATATGTAAAAACCCTAACATTAAAATATGTCATGCTGTAATATATGATGCACAATTTCTACCCAACACAGCATTTGATATCGTCATTAATTTCACTTGTTGGCAAATATAAACAAATAAATGATGCAAACACCACTAGTAAATGAAATAGATAAGATAAAAATAAATAAAAAATAATTATGATCCTTCATAAAGAAAAAAAAATCTTCGTTGAGATAAATGAATATATTTATCCCTGTTAATTTACTTAAATTGCTTCTTTCCTGACATTACAATAACAAACATAAAATATTGTTACTCAAATTATTTCTACATAATTTTCTTATATTTTAAAAAAATATGAATATATTAGATCTAATATATGTACTTTTCTTCTAAAAACATAGGCGTTGATTAGACCCCATCCGTGAACGACTCTTATTTGAATGAACAGTTTTTTTATAGGCGTTTTTTACGCCAATCATTTAGCCATGATTAGAACAGTTTCATTTACCCCCAAACTATTTTCCCGTAATGCCAACTGCTCCATTTATTAAAAGGGAAGAAAAGTTGCCTACCAACCATAATCCTACCAAAAGTGTTCAAAATACGTTTTTTT
>NW_018165684.1:45208-88191 GCF_001263595.1 Phalaenopsis equestris | reverse complement strand
CGTAGCCACCATGAATATTTCTGAAATCTTCTACCACTCTACCGACATGTCCATTTAAATCTCCTCCAATAAAAATTCTTTCTTCAAGAGGTATCATTTGTATTAAGTCTTCTAAGTCATTCCAAAATTTATCTTTAGACTCTGTATCTAAACCTACTTGAGGAGCATAACCACTTATAATATTAAAAATCTTAGTATCAATGATAATCTTAAGGGCTATAATTCTATCACCAACTCTATTAATTTTTACAACATTATCTTTCAAACTCTTATCTATAATTACACCTACACCATTTCTAGTGCGACTCTTACCAGAATACCAAAGTTTAAAACCTAAATTATCAATCTCCTTAGCCTTTTCTCCCACCCACTTAGTTTCTTGAATACATAAGATATTAATTTTCCTATGAATCATAATATCAACTAATTCCATTAATTTACCATTGAGAGTGCCTATATTCCAAGATCCTATCCTAATATTAGTTTCATTAGTTTCATGGACTAACTTCTTTACCCGCATTCGCCCGTAATGTGGGAACCCTTGCTTATTTAACACTACACCCGGGCGCCGGTGTAGCGGCCCTTGCACACTTTTCACTGTATTCAGGCTATACAGCGCGTCGCTTCTAGGGGACGCCCTAGCACTTACACAATGATCAAAAGGATTCATGTCATGATTTTTTCGACAAGTTTTACGCTGGCTGTCGACTACCTAACGCAACCCTCCACTTTTCTCATCCGGGCTTGGGACCGGCAATGGCGGTGTTCAACTAGAATACCTAATTAAATGAAGCAGGAAAGTTTAAGCTATTAAAAAGTCCCTCTCCTTGTAATAAAATTAGTAGCTAGTGTAGGTGTAGAACAACTAGAATACCTAATTAAATTTGTGACAAATAGAAGCATTAATTTTCTTTACCCTTTTCAAAATGCATAAAGAAATTAGGTTAACTAAGGAAATATTTATGCCTGTCACCCTAGAAACCTCCTAGTTACCCCCCCATTAAAATCATCTCCTCATCTATTTGCACTGATCTGCGGACTACTTTATCTTCACCCTAAACGATGTAGTTCTTACTAGTTGATTGAAGCCATAACCCTCCCAGGTCTTATGGGTTCACAACAGATTTTAACACTACAACTGGTCAAATTGCAATGTAAATTAAGCCTAAAGTAATAACCTTCACAATTATAAATGAAAATAATTCTAATTGAAACTACTTCCTACACATGATACTATCTCGTCACAAGAGGAAGGAAAAAAGAAATTACTCAGATTGCATGAAGAAAACACCAAGGCACATCATCTTGTAACATATCAAAGTCTAATACTATGAAATAATTTAATACAAGACAATGCATACATAATATACTTATCTTCTTTCCTGAGAATGGAAGAGAAAGTCCACTCGAAATGTGATTTCCAAGTTCTCATTGCAATCTTACAACAATTCCTTACAATGCTCTCAAATCTCTCACATAAAATATAGAAAAAGAAAAGAAAATCTCACTCTTCCTCTCTTCTCCTCGACAACTCTCTTCTCTCCAGGCTTCCAAATGCTCTGATCCCCCTACTTAAGAAAATCCTCCATTTCATGTAGAAAACCGTTGAGAAACTGTCCAGGACAGTTATGGCTCCTAGGCACCTAGTTGCGGCGCCTAGGCGCCATTTGCTCGGTCGGCTGGCAAAATCAACTGGCGCCTAGGCGCCACCTTTTCATTATTTTGGTTGGGTTTTGGAGCTTAAGCGCCCATATTTGACGCCATGGCACCATGGAGCGGCGCCTAGGCGCATTAGGCGCAGTGCTAGCTCGAATGCTACATTTGTCTCCATTTCGTTCTGTTTTCGCTCTTGTTCGCTCCAATTGTTTTCGCTCTTGTTCGCTTCAATTGGTTATACTTGTACCAAAAATATGAAAATACCTTCCATTAAAGTGCAATATCATCAAAAATAAATATTGAACAGAAAAAGAAAATTAGCATATTAAAGGACATGTCAAGGTGTCGACGGCTGCACTTTGGGTGAAGCTTGAGAGACGCAAAGCATTTTGGTTTTGGGAAGAGGTAACATTGGTCATAAATTTGGTCGACCATTTTTTCTCAATGAAGCTATATTCACAACACTTGAAATGAGAGGATAAAATTCTCCAAATAGAGAGGGAAAAAAAGAACAAGCTCCAATTGCATAGAATCAAGCAACAAATGTCAACGAGTTTTCAAAACAATTATATTAATCCTAGAAAAGCAAACTAAGCCCTAATCAACCATGCGGCCGACTTGTTCTTGGAACTGTGTTTAGGCCGTTTGATCCTTGCATCCGCTTGAGATGCGGCCGCCTGCGTCACCCATGCATGTCATTTCGACAGTGGGGAAAGCTTGTTATGTTGTATTTTTATTCTTATATTGGCGATTCTTATGTTTTTATATTTTTTTTTTGCATGGTGGGGAGAAGACCTATACACTTTTTTTTATGTGATGGGGGGAAGATGATCTGGGCCACCAAAGATAAGTCCTTGTGTCTTTCTTGATGAAATCATAAAATTTTGTTTGTAAAATTTTCATGCTAGTAGAAAAATCCATATGTTTTGGGTGACATGATGAGGGGGAATACTAGCCCTACTATTTGATATCTACCCAAACAGGCCTTTTTTGTCATTGTGAGCCGTGCTAGTACTCTCTTAAATGCCTTTTATATAGGAGAGATGTTGGGAGGCTATCAAAATATATAGTGTAAAGGCTTGACAAGAACAAAAATAACTTTTTGAATCCAATAACACGATTACAAAAATGAAAATATAAAAAAATGACGTAAATGAACACTTAAAATATGCAAGTCAAGTTAAAAGAGTTGAAAAGAACTAGAATAAGATGCTAAGTGAAAATTTGAATTGAACCTATAGTGGGCTTAGAATGAATTTGAAAGCTCTCCTTTGAGCACAGAACTACATGATTTTACGACACTCTTTTGAATACTCAGAACTCCTAAGATTACAATTGATGAATTGAAATTGGAATGAAAATGAAATAATTGAACTTGGAATAAATTTGAAAATAAGATGTATTTTCATTTATAAATGGATAAAAATTCTTTCTATATACAAATCATGTCTCTTTGAAAACATACAATAAATTATACCTTGTAAAATTCAACTAAATATCTAAAATAACACATGAAAATGTACTTAATTCGTGTAATAATGAGTTATAGAATATTTTAGAAATATTTATGGTGGCTACGGTTATAATATTATATCAGATTTTACTTTAGCATATGATTTTGTTTTTGTTAATACTTTATTTAAGAAAAGAGAGGTGCATATTTTTATTTTTAAGAATGGATCTAATAAAACACAAATTGATTATTTTCTTATGAGAAAACGAGATTGTCGAGAGTATAAAGATTGGCTGGTCATTCCAAGTGAAAATTTAAGTACACAATATCAATTGTTAGTTCTGAATTTTAAGATGAAGAATTATAAGATAAAAAGCACAAAAAAAACATTATTATAGAATTAGGTGAAGTCATCTAAAAGACAAAAATAAAATTATTTTTATGAGTAAACTTCAAGATTTCAAGATTTGAGATGTTCATGAAGAAGCGAGTGTCATGTGGGATAAAGTAACAAGTACTATTAAACAAACGATTAAAGATGTACTTGGAGAATCAAAAAAAGAAGTTTTATAAATAAAAAACGTTGGTAGTGAAATTATAATGTATAAGAAAAGATAAAATATACGTTGTGTTATAAAAATTAATTTAATTGTAAAAAACTTAGAGAACTGGGAAAATATAAAGTGACTTCTTAGTAGTCTAAGAGAATAATTTGTGATGCTAAAAATTTTGCTATTAATGGTCTTTATAATAGATTAAATATTGAAGTAGGTGAAAAATATATGTATAACTAGCTAAAAGTGAAGAAAAGTAAAGATTTAATTCATCTAAAGTGTATTAAACATGAAAATCAAAAGGTGATTTTCTCAGAGGAAAAAATTCAACATAGATGGGTGAACTATTTTAATAAACTTTTCAATGGACTTTCTGAAAATACGATCGACCTTAGTGATTTTAATATCGTTAATAACAATAAATCATTTTGTTTTTATCGCGACATTAGTAAAAAAGAAGTTGAAGAGACTTAAATAAAACCAAGGGTGGAAGAATAGTATGACTTGATGATATCACAATTCAAGTGCGGAAATATTTAGGAGATTGGGGTGTTTCTTGACTTGCTAAACTCTTTAATATTATTTTAAAAGCTAAAAAGATGCCCGAGGAGTGAAGGAAGAGTATTTTGGTCTCCATTTTTAAGAATGAAAGGAATGCACAAGAGGGTGCAAATTGTAGAGGAATTAAGTTGATGTGTCATACTTTAAAATTACGGGAGAGGGTAATTGAACATGGGTTAAGATGTGATAGAAAGATTTCTCTTAATCAGTTTGGATTTATGTCGGGCAAGTCTACTGTGGAGGCTATACATTTATTGAGAGGTTTGATGGAGAAGTGCAAAGAGAATAAGAGAATTTACATATTATTTTTATTGATTTAGGAAATGCTTACGATAAGGTTCCAAGAAAAGTCGTTTGGAGAGTTTTAGATATTTTTATTCAAGTCATTTAAGATATTTGAAAACTTATATTCAAGTCATTTAAGATATTTATAATAGAGGTTTTACTTGTGTTCGAGCAGAAGGAGGATTGACCAAGTAATTTTAGTTTGATTACATCGGGGATTAGCTTTAAGCCCATATCCTTTCTTTAGTTATGGATGCTCTTACTAAGCATTTATAGGACAATGTAACTTGGTGTATGCTTTTCACTGATGATATCCTTCTTGTGGATAAGGTTAGTGAGTTCAGGAAAAAAAACATGAATTATGGAGTTCTACATTAGAGTCTAAAGACCTTCATTTGAGTAAATCTAAAACTGAATATATGAAATTTAATTTTAGTTGTAGCAGCTCTAGTGGAAGAGTTGTAATTATGGGTGATCAAATCATTAAAATATTTGAACGTTTTGAATATCTCGGGTCTATTCTTCAAAGTAATGGGGATATAAATGGGGATATTATTAGTAGAATTCAAATTAGTTTGTTGAAATGGAGGAATGCATCGAGTCTATTGTGTGATAGAAAAGTATCATTTAGACTGAAAGGAAAATTTTATAAGAAGGTGGTGAGACCTGCAATAATCTCTGACTCAAAATGTTTGCCTTTAAAAGAGAAGCATAAAACAAAGTTAAATATTGCTAATATGTGAATTCTTAGTTGGATGAGTGTCTTAACAGCTAGAGACAAAATGCGAAATGAATATATCCGTGAGAGGGTTGGTTTAGCTCCAGTGATAGACAAGTTTAGAGAGAGTTGTGTTAGATGGTTTGGTCACATTAAGTTTCGTCCATCTGATGATCTTGTTAGAAGAGTTGATGTTTTAGATTTCGACTTATGTTAAGAAAGGCAGAGGTAGACCTAGAAAAACTGAGGTAGACCTAGAAAATAGAAAAACTTGGGCATATTGTATAGAAAATGATCTTAATCTATTAGAATTAAATAAAATATGCACTGAATGGAATACAGTGGAGAAAAGGGATTCATGTTGTTGACCACACTTAGTGGAATAAAGACTGTTGTAGTTGTTGTTGTATCTTGAATTCTTTTTTAAATCTCAAAATTATCAACTTTTATGCCCACAATCTTGAGCGGGCTGTCTTCACTATTGGGCTAAATTGCACATCCTACTTAGCATGTTTGATCTTCCATATTATAAAAGCTTAAAGTTAATATGATTTACCTCAAAGATTGATTTAAATTTTTTTCACAAAGTTTAATACAACATACTTAGCACATCAAATCAAGAATCAGATACTAGACGTCAAAATTTGTAAAAATATTGTATTCCATTTGCAAAGAAACGTCAAAGTCTTTAATAAATAAATTATATTTTCAAATATAAACTGTCTTTATTGTTTCTATAGTGCATAATCATAACTTCTGACCTTTCAGGTAGATGCGACCTTCTATATACATGATTCAACAAGGTTTGTAACATAATGAATGTTCAAATAAACTCACGTAAAGAAATGTGAACTTGAATTTGCAAAGAAGCTTGTGAAGTATACAAGTCAACAAGGCTCAAGGCAAATAAGGTTTAAAAATACCTTTATAATGAGAATAGCTGTTAGATAGCATGATTGGAGGGGGCAATTCCATAAAATATAGTTCTCAGTCATAAACAAAAGTATTTTGATTCAAATAAAAAAATCACGCGGATGGCTGTGTTGATAACATTATCCTAATATAGGAGACTTGATTTCCAACTTGCCTGTATATTTTAAAGCAAAATTATTTCGAGCTAAAATTTTGATTAAAATATGAAAATTCAAAATATAAAAAATGTAAAACAATTCAAAATCTAAAGTTTTTAAGTGAAATCTAGCTTGCCAAGCATGATAATTTGAAGATTAACCTTAGCTCAAAAAATGTTAATGTTATAGTGAGCATATCTTTGTAGTTACATGAAAACATGCCATGCTATTAATGACGTAACGTATGTAATTTGATTGAGTGAACATAGGTACAATTTTTACTTGGGCCTTCGTATCGAGTGATTTATTATGAAATGATATTACTAAACTATGATTAGGACCTAATGTAGTAAGTTCCCTATTAACCCAAATTATCTGAGTGATGAATTATATATTATTTTGATCACGAAGCCCTATGTTAGCTAAGATAAACTTAAACTTGCATTCTTGAACTAACATCTAACTCAAGCTTATGAGATCCTCTTGGATGAAGCAGGTCATGACTGTTAACAATGATTCTTTGATAAGTTGGGATTGCTATCTTAGCAGATCAAGGTCCCCAAAAATCATAGACGATAGAACCATGAGATTTTGATTGGGTCTGTCATTATTTTCCGTATGGACTATAGAAACATTGAAGTAATTTTATTTCTTTCGCCTATTCATATATTACACTTTGCCACACACACACACACACACACACTAACACAGACACACACAAAAACACTCACACAGACACACACACGTATGTGTATATAAATATAAATATAAATATAATATTTATATATACTAAAAAGAAACAAAATAGGAATCCCTCCAAAATAAAAAAAACAGAAAAAGAAATTTCTAATGAAGGAAATACTAGTGAAACATATTCTGAGAAAAGGAAATAAAATTTCTTCCAAATGTGGAATGACACTTTCTAATACTCCCCCTCAAGCTGGGTTGTATATACTGTACAAACTAAGCTTGGACTTCAATTAATCACGATTGATCCTTCCTAGTGCTTTGGTGGGATCAACAGTTTAAAGTCGTGTTGTTACATGGTTGAGCTTTCATTGTTAACCTTTTCTAAGATGACGTGTCATTCAATCTCAATGTATTTTATTTTGTCATGATGCACAAGATTTTAACTATACTAATAGCTACTTGGCTATCACTGAATATCTTAATTGTATCTTTCATCTCAGCCTTAAGCTCCTTTAATAACATTTGAATTCATATTCCCTCACATATTCCAAGTGCAAGAGCATGATATTCAGATCTTGCACTACTCCGAGAGACAATTTTTTTTTTTGCTTCTCCACATGACGAGATTACCCCAGACGTATGAATAATATCTAGTGATTGATTTTCTATCAGTTATCTTTCCTGGCTAGCATCTGTGTGTATCTCAATCTCACGATTTTCATATCTTTTTAAGAATAAACCATTTTTAGGAGTCATCTTCAAAGATCTCAAAATTTTATTCACTGCTTCCAAATAATCCTTATTTGAGTTATTCATGTCTGGCTTACTACACTGATTGAGTATGCAATATCAGGTCTTGTATGTGATAAGTAAAATAGTTTGCTCGCAAGTTATTGATATCTTCCTTTGCCAAATGGATTGCTTTTTTCACTTTTGTTCTATTTTTGGTTGGAATCCTTGGGTGTCAGTAGATTTATACTCAAGCATGTCAGTTTCACTTAATAGATGTAAGATTTACTTCCTTTGGGATATGAAAAATCTCTTCTTCGACTGAGCCAATTCTATTCTCATAAAATATTGCAGATTTTTGATGTCCTTGATCTCAAATTTTGTTGCAAGTTTCCTTTCTAGTATGATAATTTCCTTTGAATCTTCATCTGTTAAGATAATATTATCTATATATACTATGAGAATAACAATATAGTCTTTAGAATTGGATGTAACAAACAATATATGCTTAAATTGACACTGATGATATCCGTTTTAAGTACTGTTTTAGCAAGTGTGTTAAACTAAGTATGAGGAGCTTACTTCAAGCCGTATAAATACTACAACTTGCAAATCAACCTGTTATTCGATTTATTTTTCAAGCTTAGAGGTAGTCATGTTGACTTCTTCATCGAGGTCGCCATTCATGAAGGCACTTTTGACATCAAGTTGGTATAAAGACCAACCTTGATTTGTTGCAGGAGTAAAACTTGAATCGTATTAAGTTCGACAACATGTGTAAATGTTCCCTGATAGTCAGTCCCGTATGATTGCGTGAAACCCTTGACAACCAGTCCTGCTTCGAATCTTTGTACACTTCCATCTCCTAAACACAAAAATATACTCAAATCACGAATAACGCTAGAGCTGTCTTCCAAGATAGCGCTTACTTTAATCTCCTCACTCGAGCTATACTAGATCTATTATAAGGATGATCACAACATCAAGACTTTACTAGAACCATATCCCATCACTTTTTAGGTACAACTTCAACCATTAGTCGTTAACCTTGAAAGTTGTGATAGTCTTCCTACCCTGATTTTCTACGGCCTCAAATAGATTCACTTACTACAGTGAGCGATCCTGATCACCTAGACTTTAATTTTTAGGGAAATAATTTCAATCAGAAATTATGTAACAATATCTCTTTTCTAGGTTGAAATTTCTTCCTAATCAGCTTTTGATCATGACACTTTTTCACAAAAAAATGATCACTGGCAAGGCAAAGGACTCTCCTAGGAAAACATACTTGAGGTGATTTGGCAGGACCTTCAAATCCAACTCAGTCGCTACCTCTGTGGATGGCTCTAAAAGCTTGGCATTAGTGGTCATGTCTAAGGGCTCCAATTTTTCCCTGAACTTCCTAGGGTTTGCTTCTAATAGTAAAGCTGATTCTTCTTTAGATGTCTCTCTACAATCCTCAACCAATGTTTGCTCTACCAAGTGCACTTTCACAGTTTCAAAAAATTGGTTCATAATTCCATCACATATACTCTATTGCATTGATCATCACTATAGTCTTTAGAAAATTTTAATTATTTTAAAATATTAAATGTCATCTTTTGATTATTGACTCTCATGGTCAATTTCTTCTTCTGAAAATCAATCATTGCCCCTCATGTTGCTAAAAAGGGTCGGTCAAGAATCAAGGGTATTTCCTTTTCCTCCTCTATGTCTAGGACCACAAAATTGACAGTGAATATCAGTTTGTCAACCATAACCAATACGTCCTCTATGATTCCCCTCAGGTAGGCCAAGAATGGTCAGCCAACTGAAGGTTCTGTGTAGTGGGAAGAACTTTTCCTTATTCTCAGTTGTTTGAAAATGGATAGGATGTAAGATTTATGCTAGCTCCTAAGTCCTAGAGAGCTTTCCCAACAAATTTGTCTCTTATGGCACAAGCGGGTGTAAAACTATCTGGTTCATAAACTTTGGTAGCAACTACTTTTTCAAAATGGTGCTAAACTCTTTTTGTTAAGGCTGTAGTCATAGAACTCTAAGGGCGGGTGCACTGGCTTTGGAAGCTGATCCGCCATATCTGAATCTCTTTCTTCACTCTTTTGGCTCTTTAATTTGCCTCTTTTGCTTCCCCAAGTGATTTAATCCATTGTAATCTACAAAACATAACAAAATACCTTTCATAAGTCTAATATTATCATAAATATGCAATAAAACATGAAATCACATTAATGAAAATTTCACATATTTCATCCACATTTATAGTGTCATTTACATTTTCAGTGGTTCTTTTTTGGCATAGATACGAAATTCTTGATCATTGGTGCATGTTAAGGTGGAGTAGAGATGGTTGGGACTATTTCTATGACAAAGTTTGGTTCTTCAGCTGAAGCCGGTTGAGGTATAAAGACTAGCGAAGATTGTTAAGGTACATGATTTTGTTCAATTAAATGAAGAATGACTAGAGTATATTCTAAAAAATCCCAAATAGGATATTTCTTAGAATTCTCCCCATGAAATTTAGTTTAGGAAGAATATGATTTATTCTCAAAGAAGGTGACATCTATAGAGTTGTTGATTTTCATAGTGGTTGGAGAATACCATTTGTATCCTTTTTGATTAGATGAGTAAATAAAAAAAAATGGATATGAAAGACTTGGGATTAAGTTTGGTATGGTGTTATTGTTGGATGTGGACAAATGCAGAACCAAAAATCTTCAATGGTAAGTCAGAAGAAAAGGAACAAATATGTTGGTAGAATTCCATGAGAACATTACGAGGGATTTTTTAGGGTTTTGACTAGGCATCCTATTGATGAGATATGTGGTTGTGGGAATGACTTATTCAAAAAAATGTATAGGTACTTAATTAAACAACATAATGACATGGCCCATTTCAAGTAAGTGTCCATTTTCCTTTCTGTGATCCCATTTTGTTAAGAAGTGTTCACATAAGAACTTATATGGATAATACCCTGTTTGGGAAGATAAAAACTAATGACAGAATTAAAGTAGTTTTAATATTATCAGTTTTAAGAATTTGAATTTTGCTTTGGAATTGAGTGAAAATCATGGAATGAAAGGATTGAAATATGATGATTGTTTCGGATTTTTGTCATAAGGAATGTCCATATTATTATTGCATGCTCATCTTTTTTGCGCGGATTGAGCTGTGCTTATGTGTCTGCCGAGCTGCGATTTCGTCTTCTTTGCGCTGTCTTCTGCGCATTGCATTTGCGGTTCCTGTCTTCTACGCAGCTTCACCCCGAACTCTTCGGCTCGTCTTTTTTGCCCTCTGCCCGACTTGCAGGGTTTCTCTTTGCTGTGATAGAGCTTCCTTCTTCTTCGGTTGAACCTGACAAAACCTCTTTTGCCCACATGGTGGGTAATCTTTTGGGGGAGACGACGGTTGTCTTCCCTTCAAGTTATAAGGAGCATCATGATGATACAGATGACTGCCCCTTTATTAAGAATGCAAGCAGAAAAATTGGGAAGACAACATTCTTTTTCTTCACGTCAGAAATTTCAACACTGATTGACAAATTCAAATTTGCCCTTATTGGGAAATTTCAATAGGGACACATCTCATAAAGAATGTATTTTTTTTAGCCAATTGAAAAGTTTTGATGACCTCAAATTAATAGAAAAGTGGAAAGTGGGGCTCATGGATGAGAGACATGTATTGATTCAGTTAACTGTCTGAGGACTACACTCGGATTTTCTCCAGAAAATATATTAACGTCACTGGTAAACATATGAAACTATTCAAGTGGTCTCCTGATTTTGACCCCAATCATGAACCTCTTATGTACTGATATGGTTTAGTGTACCTAGTCTCAAGCTGCTCTTTTTTCATCATCAGGTTTTTTACTCTATTGGTGCCATACTTGGGGACTCTATGAAGCTAGATCTACCCACATTCAATCTTACCAAACTTTCTGTGGCCAAAATACTTGTGGAAAAAGATTACTTTGCTTGATGTTACTGAAGTCTGGTTGGGCACAACACAATGGATATTTGTGACAAATTATTACCAAACTTTCTGTGGCCAAAATACTTGTGGAAAAAGATTAGATTGCTTGATGTTACTGAAGTCTGGTTGGGCACAACACAATGGATATTTGTGACAAATTATCATGGAGCATAGATCTCCTTATTGTTCTCATTGTAAGATGTTTGGGCATATCCTTGATAAATGCCATAAACTTCATCCTAATTTGAACTCTAAAGATCAAGTGAATAAGGATGAATCTAAGGATATATTTGTTCCACCTGGAGAGCAAACTACCACAGGACAGGATTTGTTGTCTGATTCTATTGCCCCTGTGGACCATCCCCCTGAAAATACTATTTCTGCGATCAATGAGAAGCTAGATGGCTCTGCTGAGCAACCTATACTTTCAAACCCTATTGAAAACAATAATGAAGGACCCCTACTTACGCAGACTGATAATCAGGAGAACCTTGCAACTCCCCACTTTCAGGAAGTATCAGGGGGTAGAGGCGACAACTCTTATCTCATATACACTTGTTGGCACAACTATTGGCATTTTTTCTAATCCACTGATCAGATGAGTCAATCATCGGATCAGGAATTACAGATTTACACATCCAGGAGGAAGAAAAAGAATGAAGATCTACTTAAGCTCAGGAATTTGATGGATGATATTGTGGTTACTTCGGGTAATGGTACACACCTCACCAATCTGTTAGCTGGTTCATTTCCGAGAATTAGAGGCAGAGACAAAACTGAAGTGAATCGACCTGGTTGATCTTTTATGTACCATCTACTTTTGGGTTTTTAATTTTCTTCTTTTTCTTTTTGTGTTGTACCGTATGGGTTGGATGCCTATTTTGGTCCACCCAGACAACCTATCTGCACCCCTTTCTTTTTAATATAAATTTTTTGATGATAAATAGATGTGAAAATATCATTTTTATGTACGCAAAATTTGGATGACCAAGACGATAATGACTCAATATGAATAGACTTTCAACAAAATCATAATTTGAATTCGACTAAAAAATTTAACTTGACTGAATACATCTCCAACTTTATGAGGCTCCATGCATCTCAGACTTGTCAATCACTATCCTCGACTCCACAACTTGAAAATTACAACAATTGGATTAAAATTTAGATATACATTTTAGGTCACGAGTAAGTTCACTAATTGAGAGTGCGTTGCAACTTAATTTTGGAACATAAAAAGTAGAGTAGAGGTGAAGATCATTTGTTAATTCGATTGATTCATGCTCACATCTCTTGCTATTGGTGAGCATGAATCATCAGCTATTCAGATTGAAGAATGACTACTAGAGGGGTTGTAATTTTTGAAGATGTTGATGTCTCTAGACAAATGTTCTAAGGCTCCTGAATCAACTAACCATGATTTTAATTTATTGCTTTGGAGACTAAAGTATGGTATAACATGATATGCTAATATTCTGATAGGTTGCTTGGCAGAGGATTGTGATACTTTTTTCTCTTGCAATCGCTGGAAAGCCTTTTTTCTAGGTTGTGTAGGTTTTAAATTTTTATTTAGTCTAATTCAAAAAATTCAAATTTTTTTATATTTATAACATAGGATACATGCATTTGTGTTTTAAGTTGAAAATAAAATTAATTAGAAATCTGTTGTAGCTTCCGTACTGTTTTAGAAAAAAATTGTAGTTTGAATTTTAATCTGCATGCTTGAAGTATAGATGCCTGAAAAAAGGGCATATATGTTACCTTGAGGCTTTTCTCAATGCTGGGTCTGCGGGGTTTATGACGAATATTGAGACAATTAAATGTTATAGAAGCTTATGTGAGTTTTAATTCTTAAATTTAGATTTCGCGTGGAGATATAAGTGATGCATTTGCTTTAACCAATTTTTTTGGTTGGTTTGATTAATTGTAAACAGTGATTAAATGGGTTATCTGGAAAATCAAGTTGTTTGATAATCTTGATTTGGCTGCTACTTAGACAAAATCAACGGGTTATACACCATTAATCATATGGTTAGCGGCTAACAACCAATCAAATTCTCATTTTTGAATTATTTTTCTTATTGATGTGATTGAGCAGATTGCAAATTACCGTCCTTCTGATGAAGATCTTGATTACCCTGCAAGAATGGAACAACATGCTGCAAATACATCAGATAACACGGTAGGTTACTTATTTGTTAGTCTTTTTTTTTTTGATTTTTCTTCTTGTTGAAAACAATATCTTTAAGAGCATATTGAAGCTCATTTCGAAAAGAAGCTTCTGCCCACTCTAATGCATGAGTGTAGAAAATGTTTTCCCTGGAGTGATGAATCTTACTGTTTTTCCTGAAGAAGAAAGCTTGCTTTTTTGGTCTTGATTCACAAAAGGGTCCGAGCTCTTTCTTTAGTTATACAGTACTTTTAATCTGCGTTCCACACTATTGTAGTGGTTGATACGTTACTTGTGTTTATGCCTTTTGTTTTTCTACTTGTTTAGTTAAACATATTATCATTCTTTGTCCAAATTCAACTGTATTTTTAAAATTCCAATACCAAGTAGTCTTGTGTGCTATTACCCAAGTATGCCTTTGACACTGATCTAGGGTTGCTGGATGGTTTGGGATAACTAAGAGAGGGGTTACGTAAGTTGTAGGATGAGAAAAGAGGGTGGGAAGTTGATGTCGGCTGAGAAATCGAAGTATCGGTGGTTGGACAGCAAGCTGGAATGGACAAACCACAGGTAAGCTGTGAAATCAGCGATAAAAAAGGCGTTCAGATGTTCGATAGAGAACTGCAACTTGATTCAATCAGTTTACAAATTTATCATGTCAGAGAAATCAAAAGATACAACACTCCAATAGAGAAAATAAGGAGAAATAAATATCCAAATACCATAAATCGGGAGCGGCGGATGATGTGGGAGCGGCATATGATGCGGGAGTAGGCGTCACGGGAGCGGGAGACAACACAACGGTGCCAGGACTGGCACAGGCCACTTTGGTGCGACAATTGCAGCATGGGTTAAACTCGATCCGAGCGGGATTGGGATCGAGCAAACCTCCTTATCACACAGTTCCCTATATTTGGAGTTGGGCCCACTTCTCTTTACCCTAACACTATTTATATATTATTTCCAATGTTTTGTGACAATTGTGGTTCAGTTGTATCCAACGACTAGTGGTGCTTTGGCTATATCTCGTTCGAGGTGGTGATTATCCTCGACCTTCCCACTCCCCCGCAAATCTCCTACCACCGCCCCTGTATTCGCTGCAACCACCAGAAAACAATCATGTTTTCTTACAGAACAAACTGTTGTCCCCTTGCTGCCAACCCTTCTCCTTGTTGTCGTCAACCCTGAGGACAGCCCACATGCTACTTTTTTGTGATTCCAACCCTCTCTATTGCTACCATTGTTGTTCCAGCCATCTCAACACCCTCCACCTTCACTCAACCTCCTACCTTGTTGCTGTACCCAGCATGCAATCTCCCACTTGTTGTCCAGCCAACCTCACCCAATTCTAGCTTACTGCTGCACCTTTTACTGTCTCCAGCTTGCTGCCCAACCACCCAACCATCTTCCCCTTGCCGCTATTAAGCCTCTCTACAACCTCTCGCCCTCAGGGTTCTTTTGTGTGTGTCGTTGCTTTCTTATTTCAGGAGACTTTTTTTGTAATCTTTTTTAAATCCAACAACAATATTTGTATTTCTATTGTGGTTTGGGTTAACTCTGGTATCATTTGGTATCAGAGCTTACCTAACCGTAGTCATGTCCTAGGATTTCTAGCATTCTTCATACCCCAAGCCTATCTTCATCTAAATTTTTTCTCTCCCACCTTACTTCATCCTTACCTCCCTCCGCCTATCCACGCCTAAAGATTAGCCATGCCTTCAGGGAGATAATCGTCAGAAGCCTGATCGAGGGAAAATGACATAATGTTTATGAGTGATTCACTAATATGTGTCTAGGAAATTTTTAGGGTTGATATGCAGTGAAAAACCTACACACGGCAACTAAGGCTTAGCAATTTAAAGAGGAGGCAATCTGGATGGGTCACACATAGCCACATTGGTGATTTGCTAGATCAAGTGAATGGAATGGTACATTTAGGGATTTGACCTAAAATATATGAGAAGCTAGACTTTGGAAATAAAGGTGGATTTAACATATTTAGACGGCCCACTAGACAAAATGGTAAACCTAGCTGTTGTTAGTAAGCTTAGGAAAATTGCATTATTTGGTGGAAAATTTGATGTACCTATGCTGGTACGAGGGAAAAGACAAATACGACATCGTCCTAGATGAAATGGGAAATGCAGTGCTAGTTCCCACGAGCTCACTATAGACCAGATGTTCAGATTCATGTTTCAGAAGTGGAGAGACTATGTTTGTTGGGTGACAGTCACATTTTACAGTAGGGTTAAAACTCAATATATTAACCGCCAGAGTACACCCAGTAGAACATCCAAGCTCACCCTATCATAGGAGACACTAGTACAGAGTGGATAATAGAGGGCCCTAATCCGCATTCTAAAATCCATCCCAACAAGGAAGTGTTCCAAGTGTTACAGATTTGGGCATGTTGAAGTAAAATTGCCCAACAAGGAGGATGATATATTTTTAACAGGGAGATGTTGAATAAAGGAGCAATGACACATTTGACATTGAAGAAGGTGAGAACACAAAGAAGAATGATCATATTCCAACTGATGAGGAAGAAAATCATGTAGCTCCGGCTGAGGGCATAAGGTAGAGTCCAACAGAATTTACATTGGTGGTCCAAGATGGTCTCAAGTCTGAGGAATCGACATCAAGCACCCGACAACCCCAGATATATGAAATTCATACTTTTCAAATCCTTAGTCTCCTTCCCGAGCGCCTATATCGAGGGAGGTCTAACACGTCAGAAAAGAGACTCTTTTCTGCCACGTTGGGAAGATTATATGGAGTTATTTGGATAATAGATTCAGTTCAGCAGTGTATAGACCTTCAGATGTCTAGACAGGAGGAACCACTTTGAAAATTGTCTTAGGAGTTTGATGGGAAAAAAATTCTTGATGGGATCCATATTTTATCAGAGAAGAAGAGGAGACCTCTCTTGAGTTGTTTCTAGTGAGAGTTGTCCAACATGCCTTAAATTTTGTCCCATAGATGAATTCACCCGACAAACTTGTTTATCAGACATATCTAGCTGAGTACGAGAAGTGGGAGAACCAGTTTACAGATGTGATTGGTCAACACCTGATTCATGAGAATACTCGCCTATCCATAGTTCTAGCTCAGGTTGTGCCAAAAGTGGATAGATATCTATTATATCAGAATGTGCTTTGGAATGACAATGCCTGCATGATTAAGTTCCTGAAAGATTGCAACAATTTTGCTACCATCAATGTGGTCGACTTAACGTCATACGACGAGGAGTGAGAAGCTTCCACAGATATGGTCGAAGTTCCCCAACTTTGGAAGACTAAAGCGACAGAGGCGGATGACGCTTGAGGTGCCACGGGAGCTGTTGACAGCGTAGGAGTTCTAGAACCCACGCATGCACGACAATTTTTGCATGGGTTCGACTTAATCCAGTTGGAATTGCAATCTGGTAGACCTCCTTAGTGCATGATTCCCTCATATTTGGAGTGGGGCCCACTCATTAGCCGAACACTATTTTTATGTTATTTTGTTTTTTGGGTAAGCTTGGGTTCAAATTCTGTCATGACAG
Organism: Phalaenopsis equestris; assembly: GCF_001263595.1. Lineage (NCBI taxonomy): Eukaryota > Viridiplantae > Streptophyta > Magnoliopsida > Asparagales > Orchidaceae > Phalaenopsis > Phalaenopsis equestris. Next base: position 70,792 of record NW_018165684.1, on the reverse strand, counting down.
CCGTCAGCATCCAAGTTTTCTCTTCTAGTCTTGTATCCGACGATGAGTGGTGCTTCGACTGTTTCTCGTCTGAGGTGGTGATTATCCTTGACTTTCCCACTCCCTCTGTATTTACTGTAACCACCGGAAAATAGCCACATTAATGTTTTTTTTGCATTCGTTTACCTCCTCTCCTCTTCTCTTAAACTGTTGTGCCCTTACCTCCAACCCTTCTCCTTGTTGTCGCCTTCCTGTGGACGGCCCACGTGCTGCCTTTCCATGATTCCAACCCTCTCTATTGCTACCATTGCTGTCCCAGCCTTTCCAACACCATCCATCTTTACTCAGCCTTATACCTTGTTGTCGCACCCTCCTGCAATTCTCACTTTTTGTCCAGCTAGCTCCACCCAATTCCGGCTTGCTGCCGCCCCTTTCACTACCTCCAGCTTGTTGCCCAGCAACACACTCACCTTCCTCTAGTTGTTGTTAAGCCTCTCTACCACCTTCTGCCCTCCTTTATTACTACCTCGACATGTAGTCCACCACCGTCGATCCTCGCCCCAGGAGGTCCTTATATTTTGTGTCATTGCTTTCTTATATTAAGAGTCTTTGTTTGTAATGTCTTTTGAATTTCAGCAACAATATTTGCATTTGTATTGTGGTTTGGGTTAACTCAGGTGTCAGACCACCACCTCGATTCAATCAGGTTACAAACTTGTCACATGAGAGAAATCAAAGAATGTAACTCTCCAATAGAGGAAATAGGGAGAAGCAAATATCCAAATACCATAAACCAAGCAAAAGTCCCTCCAATCAGGATCCACATAATATATTTATACGAAGGCCTAAATTAAACCCTAATTAGAAGCCAAAATATTGTCAATATTGGTATACAAAAATCGTAACTGTCAAAGTAGCAGGAAATTTCCCGGTACAGGTCCTCGCGAGACGGGAACATGTCCCTATTCAATCCTTTGATTGCGGGATTTTGTGATCTCTCTACTCTTAGGTTAGCCTCTTATCAATTTGAGATTATTCATGTAATTTGGATTAAATATGTTGTTTGATATTTACACATCGTCTACAGCAAAAAAATTGCATGTAGTTTATAGTCGGGAGCAATCTTCTTATAGCTTAATTTCATGTTTTAAACAAAATAATTCCATCTTGAGAACTGCAGTTTGGAGTTTGTGTTTAGAGATGCTAATATCTCGTCTTTTCGGCAATCTCACTGGTAAAAGTGAAGTTTTCTTAGAAAATGTCTGTATTAATAACCAGTGCTTTTATAGCATCAATATGTTTATCTATTTATTTGCAATATCCACGAATCATTTTCAAACAGTTTTCATTTCAGAAATGCAACTGTTTGACGAGTTTGACTGCTGATCTTTTAATTTACTTATGAACTTGTATCTGGGATACGGAAAAAAAATCTCAAATGTTTTGATTAAACTACAGGTTGATGACAACTCAAACATTATTGGAACATGGTACCCACCTTTGGAGAGAACAGTATCATGCCTGTCGAAGTTGTACCATTGCCTAGAACCCGCTATTTTTACTGGTTTAGCACAGGTTTGTCAGATCTTTTATTTCATTTTTATTTTATTTTATAATTTTATCGGAAAAAAAGTTTGTTATCTAATGTAATTTATTGATGACTTTATTTGTTTCACAGGAAGCGGTAGAATTTTGTTCAATTTCCATACAAGTTAGTAATCTTTTCCGATCTTTATTCTTGATATTTTCTTTTATCTTTTTCGTGGTGCAAGCAATTTTCTGTTATTGTTAATGTGTAATTCAACAAAAAACTTTGGGTGGTAGAGGTCCTTGCATCCACATTATTCTACAATCTTGAATTGCTTGATATGGGATTGAATGTAACAAGATAGTCACATAAACTCTACTTATCTTATTTTATCTTTTTTTTTAATTACTATGTTGAAATTCCAATATATGGAAATCAGAAAATATAGCTTTATTTTACGTTTAATTTATATTTAAATTCGTAATGTGCCACTGAAACTTTTTCCAAGTAAATTCATCCAAATGAGAGTGTCAGTCAATTGCCAATATTGTTTCTTTATATATACTCTGCTAAATTACATCTGTTTCTGTTTAATATTTTGATGTTACCATTTTGGTCCCTTGCAAATAGTTAAAACTATGTTGGTTTTTTTATCCTTTGGTGCAAAAGCATCCCGTAATGCGGAAGTTGTGGACTCGTCGATCAGGTGGAACGTGGAAATGAGATTCCCATCCCGTAAGAATCTATAGTGGGAACTCTCTTGCTTGCCGAGGATAGTCGTTCTTGCAAGCCCTATTTTTATTTAATTTTAAATTATAATTAGGGTTATTTTTAGAGGGAATTATTTATATGCTGATATTTTTTTGGTTTTTGCACTTTTGCTTTAGTTCTATGCATTTGGAGATTTTATTCTCTAGTTTATGTTCTAAGAATTATTTTATCATCTTTATTTTGCAAGTAATGTGTTTGCAGCCTATTCATAAATAGGTGGTGGACCTCTCTTGGCAATTGTGCCTCTTCGGAGCCATTGTTTCGTGGTTATCTCCACTGTTTTCAGTCTGGACAGTCACCAAAAGTATTCTATTTGCTTCCAATTGTTGTTGATCTTGCATATTCTCATTCCCTTGCTACCCTGCAAAACTACTCCCCGCTTGATCCACTTCCTAAACTACTTCTAGGCACCCTAGAATAGTGCCTAGAAGTACAAAATCAAATACAAGCACTAAATCTAAGACCAAGAAACTTTTTGAATCAAGAGTATTCTCGCATGAACCGGAGGTTAATTAACTTTGGGTGCTTGCCCTCATATAAAACCTAGACCTTAGATTCTAGTAAACCTTAACTTATATCAGAGGAAACCTAGTTACAATGAAATTCATCCACCTCGGGAGAAATAACTCTTCATTTTTCTCCGATATTAACAGAAAAGGCTCGAGAGAAGAGTTCGAATTTTATTTAGCGATCAATTATTTGCATTGAATAATGTTCATTCAGATGGCTATTGATAGATATGGCTTTATTATGGTGGATTGGCTCACCCTTTATCATTTTAATTAAATGTTATCTTGTTTTGGTTAGAAGCGTTCTTGCTTGCTGATATTTTTGTCAGAAAATTGTTTGCAATTATTTGGCTTCTTTAAAGATGTTTGATTACTATCATTTATTTCCTTCTTTGCTAAAGGGTACATGTTTTTATCACAATATTCATCAGTATTTTTCATAAGGACTATTTTGCTAAGTTTTCTTCAATTGGGGTGTTGAATGGATTACAGATTTTCATCAGTTTAAGCAGATGAAAGAATGACAAATACAAATATAGCTTCTTGGCATTTTTGCTTATCCCTGAACTGTAGATCCATGGATCCCTATCGATCGGAAATGAATCAATAGAGAAAAGAAAAAAAAATCAGAATTAAAGAGGTCTTTCTCGAAACAAACACAAAGGATAAGAAAGTTGAAACATGAGTCATGGATCAACTAAGCCTTCTTGGGTGTTTGCTTAAGAAAAAGAAAGAGGAATCTTATGAAAAATTATGGAAAAAGGTTTGATTTTATTCATGGGGATTCTGTAAATATATCATTCCCAAAAAAAATTGCCATACTAGAATGATAAGCCTTTGCAATAAGCTTGATGGAAACATGCTGGTTGAATGCACCTAGAGTTTGGGGGTGCAAAGGCTACATCATTTTGCATAATGATCTTCTGCATCCTCTTTGCGCGTCAGGGGATTTGATTTTATCAGATGCTTGCTTTGTTAATCTCTCTTACTTTGTAGATTGAAGTCTTATCTCTGTTCAACTTTGATCGGAGTTTATTGCTTTGTTTCTTAGGTTTTTTTTTTTGTTTTTGTTTCTGCTTGTTTTAGATTCTGTGATCATTTAATTTTTTTTTGCTTTAACAGGATTTGTATAGCCATTTGCTCTTTTGGGGGTCCGTTGATGCATATACTTGTAATTTTGTTTTTTATATATGCATTATACCAGTGTTGACATATCTCATACATCAAATTGCTTTAAACACGATATTTGTGAGGACATTTTATTTTTTGTCTTGTTAATAAGTTAGTTGTCAAGCTTTGTAGACACTCCAAAAGCTCATTTTCTGTAACTTCGTTATAGCTTTAGAACTCTGTTCCTTGTATGATTCATCCAACCCTTATATTTTTCATTATTTATGCAGAATGGCAGTAAAATCATAACAAAAAAATCTTCTCCCATGGATGGGCGGCTTTTTCTTATCAAGCACCTCCTTATTTTAAGGGAACAGGTGTGTCATATTGTATCCTTTTCTTTTATTCGTTTTGTTTGGGATGTCAGGATGTGTTTTTTTTTTTTTATGCCAACTTCGTTTTGTTTGGGATGTCAGGATGTGTTTTTTTTTATGCCAACCTTTAATAAATAATGTCATGCTTTCCAGATTGCGCCCTTTGACATTGAGTTTTCTGTTACTCACAAGGAGTTGGATTTCTCTCATTTGCTGGTCGGTCAGTTTATTCATCTTTTGGATTTAAGTCCCGTATTACTGTTTAATGAAAATAAGTTGGTTTATTCAGCTATTTCTGTTCTATAAATCTCAAGTACATTTGTGTGATCCAAATGCAGCATAACGCTCTTATTATATTAGAAAATCCTAACCCTAGCCATCCTGCATCAGTCAAAATTTTATTGGGTCTCACAAGTGCTTTTGGTTTCTGCATTATTTCTTTTTAGAAGTAGGGACTAATAAAGGCTTTTAAATTTCTATGAGGGTTGATTAATCGAGAATATGCTTAAGAAATATTATTACTTTTAGATTCAGACATTTATTTTGGTAAAATTATTTTAATTAATCATCTAATACTTGGCTTTCTGGACCACCTAGCTATAGATGACAAATTTCAACATCAGCTTCTTATTTTTTTCCTTAAATTTCTACGTTTTGCTTTAATGTTTTTTTTTGTGCTAATTGTGTTTGATTGTTATTTTCCAGGAACATTTAAGAAGGATTCTAAGAGGTCAAGCATCTCTGTTTGACTGGTCAAGATCAACTTCCTTTGCTTTAAACTTAACTCCTCGGATTCTTGAGAGTCAGATTGATGCTAAGAAGGTAATCAATTTGTTATTTGGTATGGCCCTCTTATTAACCAGTGTAAATAAAGAATTGTGAACCAGCTGCTTGACCACCATGTAATTTGAATTTTGTTTTGGTCATCCCAACTTCAAATTTTAAATTTTATTACTTGACTAATTATGATACAAATTATACCGTTCTTTTCCTTTTCACATACTTGCAATGAGTTCTACCTATTGTCCGCCCGTTACACACTGCCTTGCACATATCTCTCTCTTAATCTAATTATTTCTTGAAATAATCAATTTAATACATATCTAGATGTGGTTATTAATGTATGTTTGGTAATCATTAGAAGAGATACAATTTTCTAATATGCAAATTTATTGCTATTCATTGTCTTGTTAACACTTTATTCTTCCTTGAAGTTAATATTTGCTCTTTTTTGAAAATTTCTGAGGTTTTTTCTTATTATTTAGAAATCATTTTGATTTACTTAATCTACAATGTTTTTTTTTTGGTTTTGGTGTGTAGAATTTTAACACAGGCGCAAAGTAACAAACTTCCTCATTAGTTTCTCTATTAAGGTTTCAACTTATATATAATTTATTTATATTCCTTATTGGAGATATTTCTGTCAATCTCTTAGCTTGGTTTACTAAGTGTGATATTTGAGCTAGCAAATCTCATAAGTAATTGTTACACCTTTGCAGGAGATTAATTTGAATCTGCTTTGCAGGAGTTAGAGAAAAGCCTCAAAACTACGTGCGAGGATTTCATAATGTCCGTCACGAAGCTAATTGTTGACCCCATGCTTTCATTTGTTACAAAGGTAATAAAAAACATTACCCAGAATGTCACAGTTTCCGAATCGAAGTTTTGGAAATTGAAAATTAGAACTGCTTCTTCTAAACAACAATGTTATTCGGATTTTAGAATAAAAAATTTAAAACCTGGCTATTATTGTGGCAATTTAAGCTCTCTTAAGCCCTATATATTTTTTATAAATACCTTGGATTAGTGTTACTTTATGTCTTTTTATTACCTTCTAGAAAAAAATAAAAGTTGAATCTCTGTTCCTGAAATGTAAATGAAAAGCTGGTGAGAACTGCACGATTTTTCTTTCAGGTGTCAGCAGTGAAAGCTGTGCTGTCTGCAGGTGCTCAGGATAAAAAAGAAAATTCAGTGTTAGCAAAACCACTGCGTTCTCACGCATTTGCTACTCCGGACAGGATAGTTGAACTAATTCAAAAGGCAAGAAAACTTGCTTTCTATTTCTTCATTGGATAGGATAAATCCTAAGCTTTTGATTTTTTTGATAGGTTAGTGAGAATCTTGAGCAAGAATTACCCAAAGTTATAGCAAAAATGAAGCTCTATCTGCAGAATCCATCTACAAGGATGATTTTATTTAAACCAATCAAGTAAGGGGTCCTTTCTGCTCGCAATGTTCATTGAAATCTTAATGATTCTAATTGGTAATTTCATTCATTATACTCCAATCAATGTATAATAAATCATGACAATTATAATGGGGTTCTTCTAACCCAATTAATTTTTGGTCAGGCTCCGGCTGATCTGTTGACTCATAGTTTTTTTTATATAAAACTTTATTTCCTTTACTTCACATTTATTATTTGATAAGCTGCTTCTTATCGTGCATTAAGTTTCCTATTGTATTAATTTTTTTTCTTTAATTTATTTTAAAGAAGCTATTCAGATTAGTCGTGCTATAAGTGGGTTAGTATCAGGCTTAAACGGTTTCCTATTGTATTAATTTTTTTTCTTTAATTTATTTCTATTCAGATTAGTCGTGTTATAAGTGGGTTAGTATCAGGCTTAAACGGGTCAAGGTTATGTTAATTTAAGTTGTGTGAAATTTGGGCTGCACCTAATCTTGCTCCGTCAATCCAAATTAGTTCCCCTAAAGTCTTTGATCATTCTACATTAACTCTTACATGCGCTGATGAAACTAGAATTTAAATGAGGGTATAATAACTTATCCTAACTTAAGAATGGGAGATGGTGAAACTAGAATTTAAATGAGGGCAAAATAACTTATCGTAACTTTAGAATGGGAGAAAGTTTATATAATATGCATGGTTGAAGGAGAATTTTAAGTGTGTTGGAGTTAACTCAACCCACGACGACGGACGCGAGTACTATTAAACGAACAACTAGAAGTACAATTAAGGCTCAAACAATAATGGAAAACAAGACAATGACGACAAGATTAGCAAGATCTGGCTAAGCTTAAGAATAATGGCCGTGAATGTCGTAGTAAGATGGGTGTGGTCCACGGATGTAAGTGGAGGGAGCAGCAGGTGCGGATGGCTGCTGGAAAAAGAAGGACAGCAAGAGTTGTAGCGTAAAAAAGGGAGGACGACAAGTACAGGAGGCTGCTAGAGCGGAGCCGTAGGTGCTGGCGGGCTGCTGGAAGAGGTTGAAAATGACAACTGATCTGCTGAAAATTACGGGAAGGTTGGTTGTCTGCTGCGACAGTGTCGAGAGGAGTTGACAGCAACTGGACAAGCACTGGAAATAGCTAACGGGTTATTGGGAGTTGGTCGAATGCTGCAATAGGGCAAACGACTATTCGGAAGGGAGGCGAGTTGACTGGAGGCTTGCTAAAACATGTAGTGTGGCGTCAGCGATAGTAGGAAGAGTGCCAGAATGTTTGACAGTTTGCTGGAAAATGGCCGACGGTTTACTTGAAGTGCAGGAAGGCTGCAACATCAGTTTAAAGGAGTTAGAATAATAGAGATAGTCACCACCTTGAATGAGTTATAGCCAGAGCACCTTCCGTTGTCGGATACAACCCTCAGAAGGGGAAAACCCTGGCGGTGGAATTTTGAACTCAGAAAAAAAATCAAAACTTCCTAACAAAGCCTCGTAACAGTGATGTGCCGAAGGAAGAAGGATGACGTGCGAGAAACAGCCACACCCTATTCGTAACAGTGACGAGAGCCTTGCGACAACAATAAAAGGAGGAAGAACAAATTCGAAGCCGAAGGAATCAAAGAAACCCTTCGTCATTGGGCCCGACGAAACAAGTGACGCGTGAAACCGAAGGAATGAAGCACGGAATCGCCAATGGGCGAAACCATAGCAGAGCTGCCGTCGACGCCATTGATATATATATATTATCAAGGAATCGGTATTTAGGGTGGACCTATCATCCTGTTCCCTATTTACTGATCCCTCATATGTGCTAATTCGACCCAACTTGGACTTGAACCCGAGGCAGAGGGGACTTATGTCGAAGCTGCCTTTCAACTAGCCACGGTTGCACGCGCACGCTCGCCCCCGCGCGCTCGCGCACACACACACACACACACATATATATATATATATCTAGATATATCATTGTCGGATGAAGCCCTCAGAATGGGAAAACGCTGGCAGTGGAATTTTTTCGTTTGTGCGTAATATGCAGTTCTGGCTAGCAATCTTCTTTCCAACTTCCTCGTGGAGTTTATGAATCTCTTGAACTCGCTTTGTAGCATCTTTGCTGACCTTCGATGTCGGCAAGAGTAGTACCAACTCATGTGGTGTAAGCAGATTGCAGCTGTATACAATTTAGAACAGAGTGTGTCCTGTAGTCCGACTCTTGGATTTGTTGTAGTCGAACTCGGCTTGAGTTAGAATGAGTTCCCACTACTTGATACTTTCCCCATGAATTATCTCAGGAGGTTTAATAGGCTTCTGTTCACTACCTCTGTCTAATCGTTCGTTTGTGGATGAACTGTTGAACTGAATAGGTGCCTAGCTTCACCCACAAAGTCCTCCAGAAGTGGCTCAGAAATTTGTCATCTCTGTTGCAGGTAACAATCCTGGGAATACCGTGCAACCTTACGATCTCCTTGAAATATAAATCGATGATATGAGACGTGTTCAACGTCCTGTGGCAAGGTATGAAATGCGCTATCTTCGAGAATCGGTCCACTATAATCATTTCAGAGTTATTGTTCCTTTGCGTCCTCGAAGTCCATACTAATATTCACCTACGATATCTCTGGTACTGGCAATGGAGTGTACAACCCCGCATTCTGGCCTCTCGTCTTTGTAAGATGACAAATCATGCACTGCCTAATATGTCACTCCACATCTCTCATTAGTTGGGGCAAAAAAAAAATGCTCCCTCACCAGGGCGTCAGTCTTCTCCCTGCAAAAACACCCTGCTTGTTCTCCGCTGCGGCTTTCTTGAATAATGGCCTCTCTTAGTGAGCATCTAGGAAAGCATAAATTACTTTGGTAGAACAAGTAGTCGTCCGCTCGATACTACTACCAAGTCGGCTTTTCCTAACATTGTTCCCAAATTTCTTTGAAGCCTTCATCTACCTCGCACAAGTCTTTTAATACCTCAAAAACCACAACTCGAGTTGCATTGACATGATCAATAGGTGACGACTCAGTGAGTCGTGCGTCTGCTATGCGGTTCTGGCTTTTTCCTTAGGCATGAATTGGAATGATGCTAGTAACTCCACCCAGGTATGTGTCAGCCCTTCAATTTGCTCTGGCTGTTGAGAAATTTCGAGGCTTTGTGATCTGAAAACAGTGTGAACTCGCTCGTCAGTAGGTAATGACTCTAGCTTTTTAGAGATTCTTTAATAGCATAAGATTCTTTGTCGTATTTTGAGTACTTTCTACTGGCATCATTCAATTTTTCATTGAAAAAGGCAATGGGGTGACCCTCTTACTCAACACCGCCTCTATCTCCACTCCAGATGCATCACACTACTTCCAATAGTTGGTTGAAATCTGGTAATGTTATAACTGGTATTTGAGTCACATTCTCCTTCAGTGTCGAAGCTAGTGTGAGCGACAACTGCCCACGTAAACTCCTCTTCCAAAAAGTCCCGTTAGCAAGACGATGATAGTGATGAAGATGAATCGCCTACAAAACGATGCTAGCACAGAAATTGTCTCAGTTCGGTGAATCGCAGTAGTGTGGCCTAGCTTATAATGACCCCGATCTTTGTAGGGTTCATCCAAGATACAATATATCCTAAAAAAATATACCTAGTTCGTGTTGAAGTGACACTTCTTTGAATGGACATATAGTTTCTCTGCTCGCAGTACCTCGAACACTTCCCTCAGGTGTTGTAAGTGATCCTCCTCGGAATAGTTGTATACCAAAATATCGTCAAAGTAGACCACCACAAACTTGTTGATGTTGGCGTGAAGTACCTGATTCATTAATCTCATACAAGTCGTTTAACAAGCCGAAAGACGTAACTATTCATTCGTATAGGCCATCTTGTGTTTTGAAAGTAGTTTTCCACTCATCTTCTAGCCTCATCCGTATCTGGTGGTATCCACTGCGTAAGTCAATCATTAAAAAGATGTTCACTCCGCATAACTGGTCCAAGAGATCATCCAAATGAGGGATAGGGAGTTGGTACTTGATGATGATCTTGTTGATGACCCTGTTGTTGATACACATCCGTCATGATCCGTTTTTGGGCACCATCAAGGCACGAGCAACGCACAGACTGATGCTTTCTCTTTTACTCATCCCCTTATGACGAGATTTTGCACCTGCCACTGTAATTCCTCATGCTCTGCAGGTCTCGATGTGTAGGTGAGTTGATTCGATAATATTGATCTTGTTATGAGATTTATGGCGTGTTGAATGTCTCTCTGTGGTGCTAATTCTTTTGGAAGGTTGCAATTTATCACATCCTGGAAATCCATTAGCAGTAGTTATAGTAGTGTTGGTATCTCGCTCTCCTCTTCTTCAGCTCTCTCTAGGAAAATTAATGTCATTGTGATTGGGGCATCTCGAACTGACTGCAAAAAGGTGTTCCGTGGGATTGATACTTCCTCTGTATCGCCCTCTTCATTTGCATCTTTCACAGGTAATAACTCAATGAGTTTTCCATCATTCTTAAAGGAACAAGTGTTGTTAAAGCCGTTGTGCTAAGGATAAGATTAGGTTTAGACTAGCTTTGATACCAAATGATATCGGAGTTAACTCATGATGTCGAAAGCAAATATTAATAAGCAAACAACTAGAATTATAATCAAGACTCAAACAATAATGAAAAACAAGACATCGACGACAAGACTAGCAAGTTCCGGCCATACCATAAGAAGAATGGCTGCGAACGTCGGTGGTGAGGTAGGTGTGGTCCGCAGATGTAAGCATAGGGAGCAACTAGTGTGGGTGGCTGCTGGACGAAGGACTGCTGGGGCTGCGGGCTGCTGGAAGAGGTTGGAGATGACAACTGGCCTGTTGGAGGGTGATGGAAGGTTGGCTGTTTGATAGGAAGTGTCGGGAGGAGTCGACAATGGTTGGACGGGAGCTGGTAGCGGCTGATGGGCTGATGGAGGGTGATCGGAGGCAACAATGGTGCGTACGGTTGCTTGGAAGGGAGAGGAGCTAACTGGCGGTCTGCTGGAGGATACAAAGAGGGTCGGCGGCCTTCTGGAACATGTAGGGTGGTGTCGACGGCAATAGGAAGAGCACGAGAAGGCTGATGGCCTGCTGGAAGATGGTCGGGTGTCTGTTGGATGTGCTGGAAGACGACGTAAGTTGAAAGTTGCGAGAAAAGCGGAGATAATCACCACCTTGAACGAGTTACAACAGGAGCTCCTTCCCATCATCTGAGGATAACGTCGGTGGCAGGATTCTAAACTAAAAAAAAGGTCAAAACTCCCTAACCTAATCAAAGAACACTTATACATATAATAGGGATTAGCAAATAGAATAAATTAGGATTAGACTAAGAAAGAAATAAAAAAGAAAGGACATAGAATAGGCAATGAGTAGAATAGGAGAGTAATAGAAAAGGAAGGGGGAATAGTAAGGGGGGTGGGGGTTTTGAGGCCCGGTTGGTCCAGCCAGTAGGTGCGGGACCAAAACTCCCTTGAGTTCTTCACTGGCCCGTGTCCGAAGCATATGTATTATATATAAATTTATTGGAAATTTCCCAAATTTGGAAGACGAAGTAGCCACCACAGCCCTCCAACCATTATCTACATACGCAACCCTACTCATTATTAACAGAATATAGTGGTAAATCATCAATATTGTTTGTGCTTTTTTTAGATATAACGAGCTATTGCATCACTGCCAATATTATTTATGAAGATTTACATACAAACCACTCATTTCCTATGTATTTACATATCTAACATCTAAACATCAATCAATCAATATATATATATATATATCTTTATTTATTTATGCCACTTTACCTATTATTTTAGAGAGAACTGTGTTGTTTATGGATTTGAAAAATTAAAAGTCACTTTTGCTGCAGAACAAATATTGTGGAAGCTCATGTTCAGTTACAGTCACTGATCAAGTCTGAATACTCGCATGAAGAAACGCAGAATTTTGGCATGATTTCCATTCAGCATCTTCAGTCTCAGATTGACGATCTTCTGCAGGCCCCAAATGCTTTTTGCCCTCAGAAATAAATTTTATTGCAGCCTGATATGGTAATGTTTTTATACTACTGTGTTATTTTTATCCTCGCTAGACAATTTTTTATTATAGATCTACCACTTTGTTATGTAATGTTTTTTTTATAATATATATATATATATATATAAAAAGGGTGTTAATTATTATATTCTTTATGTTTACTTTCTGAGACGTTTTTCTTTATCTAGCCAGTTTTAACTGCGTTAGAATTATTAATGCTATAATCTTGAAGAACAAATCTGTCCCAGCAGGCATTTTTGAAGGCATCATGTGTGAATGAGCGAAACAGTTGGTGCGAATTATTAGATTTTTAGAATTAAAAATGGCAGAAGAGCTCGTTATTATGCTTGTTGATGTTATTGGTGCTCAAGCTCACCTGCCATGAGATGTTGGCTTGTTTTGGAAATCTTATCTGGATGCTTGTAGATGGAAGAATACATTTACAAATTTAACAATTTTTACCATGTAAGACTATTTCTTTAGAGGGAATTTTGAGGAAGTTGGTGAAATTAAATTTGTTATAGTACCGTCGTTATAAGAAAGCTGTTATTTGATTTATTTTAGTGCCCTATTTATAAGAAAAAGTGTAATCCAACTTTTCATACATCTTTTCAAATATAGGAAAAGTTGTTTAGTTTGTAAAACTCAGTTTCGGTGCGGTGCGAGAAGTGAATGCATAAGAATTAGGTGCTATAAACTTCCATAATTTTTATTTCTCAGGGAACCTCAGCAACATATTTTCATTAATCCTTTGCAAGCCTCCACTAAACTGATTTATTAATTGATGGATATAGTTTGATTAATGAAGAGCTATATTTGATTAATCATTCTCATAACACTTTGATTATCTCTTATAAATAATAAACCTACTCTGAAGATTTGAAGTGATGTATTCTTTAAATCTCAAGGAAATCTCTTGAGCTCCATATAAAAAAAAAACATTTTTTTAAGCAAAAGAGAGAGGCTTGATTGCTTTGTGCTCTTTAAAATCAAATTCATGATTCTTTTAGAACTTTCAACTTCAGATGTAGGGTGTAGGAATATTCCTTAACAATATATTTATTTATTTATTTATCTCTCTGGTAATTTACCAAGTCTTCTAGATATGGTTTAAAGTTGGTAATCTTTGCTATAATGAAGGTAAGGGTGTGACTTCCTGGAGGCTATATTCATACCATTCAACCCAGTCAAAAACATATTTGTCCTATGTTAAATATTAACATTATATGCTTGCTTTACTTCAAAAAATAATTCCACATAAGTAAACTAATTTTAAAGGACATGCAATAACTCTACAATGAGACAATAGAATATTTGATGGATGATTGATTAGCATATCATTGTATCAATAATTCTATCAGTGATGCAAGTGTTGAAGAATTAAAATGTAATAATACTCCTCAGAATTACAAATGATCTTAATATTAAACATTGCAATGGATGCTTCTGGTCACACAAATGATCATATAATTTTCAATGTAATTTCATTAAATGATTATATAAATCAATATGAATATGCCATGAATGAATATGCCGCTTAGTGCTTGATGAATCCCAATGCCAAGAAATAGATGAAGTGAAAGAAACAAGTTTACAGAAAAACAAACTATGTGTACTGCGCTTTTATTATAGTAGGGGAGAGAGAATAAAAAATGTCAACCATTGACTATCTCAGGGATCTCCTATTTATATGCAAGGATCTAGAATCTCAAGCAGCAACAGGGTTGCTACATAATAAAGAATAGATAACTTGTTAGAGAAGTTGGGTTGAATATCTGACTTGTTAGAGAAGTTGCATAGTTCTTAAATAGGTTGGATTGGGTATTTGATAATTGGTGGCCCATTTTAGCCTAGTTTGAGAGGTAGAGTCACCCTAAGCCTTTGTGGATGCTTCTCTATGATAGATTAGCAAAAGTATGACTTATTGATGGGTAAGCATCTTGAAACTTGGTTGGAGACTCTATCTACTATGAGTTTAGTGGATGTGTTGCCATCCTTGAACCTATCTATCATGCCTCTAAGATGTCCCTTTGAGTAAATTCACCTTTGGGTGTATAGTTTAAATTAAAATTTAAACTTATATAATATGATGATTATTTTTTATTAGATTATAAATTTCTGTAAGTCTCAAAATTTTGTGTTTTTACACATAAGAAAGTAAAATATGTCTATTTCTATACTATATCTTCATATGTGTATCATGATGATAAGTATGTTGATAAATGATCTTACAAGACAACTCATGTTGAACTCAACTTAAAGTATTTAGCTTAGGTTGACTAGATAATATTTTTATTATTTTAACAAAAATTTTCTCTTTTTTACATATAATTATATATGTTCTCATTCATATTTCATTATTGTATAATACTATTTAAGATGTCAATTTTATTATCAAAAACTTTATTTGTATAATTTATTTTTAAAGTCTTTAATGTAGTAAGCTGACCAACCAATAAAGCTTTTGAATAAATAGACCTTACTTTACCAATTAAGTTGCATAATGCATTAGCATCTTAAGCTTATTTTATATACTTTTTACTATCAATGAACATATTATTGGTACACATTCAATAGAGTAGCCAATTATTACTCTCAAAACTGAATTGGATTCCAACACATAATGTACTTCTAACATTTACTATATATATATATATATATGGCCGGAGGCTATTAGATGAGCCCCGACAGTCCCTAGGTGCGTTAAATATTCGAGTACCACACCCTACACACGGGGGGATTTGAACCCGTGATCTGAGGGGACTTACAACCTTCAGAGAGACTGCTCTACCAGGAACGCACACAACATTTACTATATATATATGTATGTATATATATTACTAGACATCACTTTCTCATAGCATGTCCTTTATTTTAGAGCTTCCAAGTAAAATTTGCATGTTCTTGTAATAATAGTGATTTATCTCAAGCCCACAAGTAGGTGAAAAAATCATCAATAGAACCCCAAAATAAATCATCTGAGAACATAATTGTTATAGAAACAACAATCAACTCATAATTTGAGAGCATGAAAGAAGATATAATAAATCTAAAAAGAGATGAAGTTTAGCCGGTTAGTAATCCAAGGCAATTTGAACTATCTTGGCTTATAAATAAAAAGCCACATGATAAAAAGAAGTTATACCAAAACTAAGTGTGTGTGTGTGTGTGTGTGTGTGTGTGTGTGTGTGTATATCTATATATAACTATTATTATATAACTATTGGAATATATATAAAGAATAATCTGTTAAATACCAACTTACAAGTTACTTAGTATGTCTTTAGTGCAAATGCAAAACCTCAGAAGGAAATGAAGCACTGCACCAAAGAATAGGAAGGTCATACCAAGACAGATCTTAAAGATTAAGTTGTTAAATCATGGTAAAATTTTAGTAATAAAATTCAAATATGTTATATTTGCTCAGAAATTGATCTATCATATAAAATATTATAAAATTTTAAATAATAGCTATTTTAAAATAAATTCAATAAATTTAAAAATAATCTTTAATACATAAATTTAATAGAGTTTATTTTGGGAATTTACATACATACCACCGAAATATCTTATATAACATATTGAACATCTAATTCTTAATATTTATAAAACTAAAACCTACAAATTTAGAAAAGTCGCATGTTTACCACTATGTCACCTCATTTTACCCTCTCCCAAAAATCCTCATTTATCTTGCTCAAAATCTCTTATCCGGGAGCACTCTTATTTCCCCACTATTTCTCCTCGGATATTATCTCCCTCCCAATCTTCTTATAAAATAAGAGACATTTTAGAGAGTTTGAGTTGCTCTCGTTTGAGAGAGATTTTGGGGTAGGTTGTTGGTCAGATTACAGGATGGGCTATCCATATCGACAGTAATATGGCTTGAATTTTTCAGTCAGTTGGTTATCCATTGAATGGTCAGCTAATGTTTAGGGTTTGTATTGCCAACTAAATTTTTAGCCAGTTTAAATTGGTTTTCAGTCGATTCCTAAACTACTTGAAATTGACTGCTTTACCAACTGAATTCATCCAAAAAACTTAGATTGAAATTTCAACTAATAATCCATTGAAATGCTTAATTTAACTCATGTATTCATAAGTAAAAACACACTCATCTTCTTCCTCCCTCGACTGCTCCCTCTCTCTTGTGTGATTTTTCCTTGGTGACAGTTGGTCTCTTGGTGGTGACTCTCGGTGATGACAACTGACGAAGATAATTCTCATCTTTCTTTCCATCCTTCCCTTTTGAATCCACTCTTGGGATTTACTAAATCCTTGATTTAATTCATTTGCAAGTATTTAGAGTACCATGCTCAAATCTTATAGGTTTTACATCAAATCGTATAATAATTAAAAGTCTATAGGATTTAAAGATATTGGGTAGTTGTGTGTCTAGTTTTAAATATCAATTTGGTGGTAGCTATTGATAAAGGACATATCATATTATCATATCTAAATGTTCTAAAATCACAAATTATTGCCATATATAGTTCAAACTTATTAGAGATAACTAAAAAACTCATAGAAATAATGAGAGCATAAATTCTTTTTGAATTTTAATTTTACTCACAAACATGTTTATTTATATATAAATTACTTTATTTTATTTTTGTCTAGTTTATGCCACTATTTGGAGTGGGTCCCCTCATAGTGCATTGGCTCCTAGAGGCATATATTAATGCTAGTTTATGAGAGACTATTCTTTAGGACATCTGGAACCTGACATGTATATTTGTATTAGTGTATACTCTCTTATAGTATATTAATGCCTTAGCATATTAGACTTATATATGATTTTTATTTTTATATTTGAAGTGGCATAAGTTATCATCCATATCATGCACTAATTTAATTGGTTTTCTTCGAGGTTTAATCACTTATTCATATGTGCTTAAATAATTTATTATGCGGCTATTTGTTGTATCTAAAAGTGGGCTTATTAAACTCGTGCATTATATTAGAGTCCAATCAGCTTTGAAAAAATGTCATTACCATAATATGAATTTTTTTTAATTTGGATTTTATAATTCCTAGCATAAAATAGAGTTGGATAATAGTTGGAGTTACAATCTAAACTCTAAAGCACAATGAAAAGTCTTATAACTTTGCCATGTTGATGGGTTGGCTCAATATTTATTTATATTAGGTTGGTGTACATATCAATCTTGGGAGTGCTAAAATATATGTATTGATACAATTAAATTTAATCAAATTTAAAAGGTTAATTAGCACCCATTGTTATTGAACTTAGGTTATTGGAATCCAACTTGATCAACTAAGACAATATTATGATTTTTGAGAAGTTGAAATGTATGCCCTTGAGGCAAAATTGCGCAAAGGAATTTCCAAAAGACAAACTCGACTAGCTAAGTTCACAGAGGGTAGCTAACTTAAGAAGCTTTGAGTAGGTAGACTCAACAACTAAGTTCAAAGATGCCAAGCTTTTAGGGAAAACATCTTGAGTTATAGAGAAGCATCCATTAAAACTCAAGGAAAACTCCAACGCCACTCAAACAAAGCTTCACAAGTTGACCAAGCTAGAAATGTTTGTTATTATTGGAAACCCAATCATACATATTGAAAGATAGGGTCTTCTCCAATAACCCTACCCCACCCAAGTTTCAATTTCAAGCCTATCAGCAATTTATAACTCTTACACTTGTAAACATGTAATGATCATTCTATAGTCTTTCATAAAGTGCTTAAGACCTCTGAACCCTATCAATAAATAGGAAATTATGGAGAGAAACAATGGCGCAATCTTTTTTATTCTCTCCGCCCGATCTATTATATCATTATAGTACTAACATTCAACTGTCACCAAGCGGCATATTAATATTATGTTTAATGTAGAAAAATGTCATTAGAAATTAGATAATCATTTAGTAATATGACATAAAAAAATTATATGGTAACTTGTGTGACAAAGATCCCCATTTAATTCTTTAATATTTTTTTTATGATCAACGATAATTCAAAAGTGTATTATTATAGTTTTAAATTATTCAACTCTTACATTAATGATACAATTATTGATATATGGGTATGCTAATCAATTATACTACAAGCACTTTATTGTCTCTTTGTAAAATGATTGCATGTCTTTCAGAACTAGTATCAAATTAAATATTTAATTAGAGACATGATATTTTTCAATTGGTTGAATGTCATGAATCTAACCTCTAAGAAGCACACTCTCACCTTCATTATGGGCAAGGGGACCAACTTTAAGGTTAATCAAATGTTAAGAAGATTTGCTAAATTACAAGAGATAAAAATAATGATTAATATACTCATCAATTGATAAATAAGGTTAGTAGAGGCAGGGTCGCAAGGATTAATGAAGGTTCGTTAAACTTCATTAAGCCCCACTAATAATCAAAAATTCCAACTGAAGTTTTTTTCAGTTTATGCAGCACAAGCTTTGGCACTTTTTTCCACCGTATAAATGTTAGTTATTCAGAAAAATATATATATATTATAATAAAATCAAATTTTATATAAATTATCTTATATAAAATTTTGATTCATCATATGTATAAAAATAATTTAAAATCTAAATTGATATGATTTGAAGGTGATTCTTTTTAATTACATTATAAAGAGTTTGGGAACTCAAAATTACACATAATAAAATAAAATAATTTTTTTTATATAGCACATCTTCATAAGTATACTTTGGTATGTTAATATATGATTTGGCATCATAACTCATTTTGAGCCCATCTTAGAAAATATGGGTTGACTTAATTATTTTTGGAGTAAAGTATTGACCAAAAATATAAGTTTGATAATTATTTAAATTAGGTATTGATTAATTTGATTGTGTTAACATATGCATGCAGATTTATGGATTAAATGAGTCATATTTGTATGTATTGAGTCAAGTAGAGTAAGGTTATATCAATTTTGAGTCGAGCTGAATTCGACCAGTCGACTCAAATTAACAACTCCTACTCGATCTTTGTGGTTCTAGATGTGTTTTTGTTAAAAATTATAAATACCCATTAGAATAATTCCCTTTTTTTTTTTTATTTCTAAAATTAAGTAGATTATGGGGGATAATAGGGTTAGCATCTTGAACATTAAAATCATTGTAAATAAAAGTAGATAGAAACTTTATCTTATGCTTAATATTGACTTTAGTATGCCATTGAAAAAAAGGGAATGTATATAAATGGTAGTTATTTTGAAGGAACAACATTATTAAATTTATGAATGTTTTGTATACCAAATGAATAAAATGATGTTTTCCTCATCTTTCCGCATGAAGTAACCTATTGATATGCCAGCTAGTAAATGAACTCTATATGTGAGACACACCTATATATTTGATTTGAAAAGTCAAAAATCAACTGCATGGAAATATATCCCATCTCTTCACAAGCAGCAACAGGGTTGCTACATAATAAAGAATAGCTAACTTGTTAGGTTAAATAAGATAGTGTGCATCTTTATGATCACTTATGCTAGCATTAAACTTTCTTAAGAATGCCACTCAGTAATCTTGACCCAATCAAAAAAGATGATTGATGATATTTGATAGGTTCTTATTTTATCAATAATTTTCAGTGACATGTTAAATGGGTTATTTCACTTGATCTAACACTTTAGAGCTCCGTAAGATGCATAATGATAGGTTCAAGTTAATGGGGTAAGAGGAGTAATGCCACACTGACAATAGAATCCCAAAAGTAAGGAATTTTCACTATAGGAGGAGCAGGAATTAGCATATGATATTTCCGACGCAAATGCTAGTGTCGGATGAGCGTTAGATAAGCCACAAAATTTAAATTATGATATTTGCATCAAAATTAACGTCAAATTTATGTTAGAAAATTTGTCGGTATAAGTGTTTCGAAAATGTGAAATTTATCTTTTGAATTGTTATGGAGTTTACGTCGAATGGCCGTTGAAAAAAAATATCGTAAATACTTAACTTGTTAGCATCGAACAAGTCCAATAGAAATTCGATGGAAATCGGATGCAAATGACCTAATTTACTCATCCCACACGCCTAAATTTTATTTTCTATTTGCTCGTCTGCGCCTCCTGCTCCTATCCCCTCTGTCTGAAAACCTTCTGCGTGATTGCCCTTCCCTCTCCCCTTTCCCTCTCCCTCACGGGTTTGCTCAATTCTTCTAAATACAATCACCATTAGAGCTAGCTGGGAAGGTAACATATGTGGCCTGCATATAGAGACCAGCGAAACTTCAGTAGTTCTATTCCTCCTGCTCCGCTCTAGCCAGAATACATTGAGGAAGGTATGTATCCTACTTTAACTATGTATATACCTACTTAAGGGATTAGCTTTAAGTTTAAGTTTCTAGATATTTTATTGCTTTAGTTATGAATGTTCATACCAGACAATTACAAGAGGATGTACATATGTGTATGTTATTTTCTGATGATATTGTTCTTGTAGCCAACATTAGAGAGAGTTGAGAAAAAACTTGAATTATGAAAGTTAAACACAGAGTTAAGGCTTTCATTTGAGTAGATCCAAAACTAAATACATTAAATGCAATGTTAGTGGTAGTGTATCTAATTGTGGAGTTATAGCAATGGATGAGCTCAAGTCATTAAAAAGAATGAACATTTCAAATATGTTTGGTCTACTCTTGAAAAAGATAGTGATATATTTAGGGATGTTATTAGTAAATTCAGGTTGGATGATTGAGGTAAGGGAAAGCATAAGACTTATTGTGTGATAGAAAAGTACCACTTAGACTTGAACATAAATTTTATAAAACGACAGTGAGGCCTACAATGCTTTATGGTGCATAATGTTAGCCTCCAAAAGAAGCATAAAAGTAAGTTTAGATTTATGTTAAAGTGGATGAATGACTTTACACTTTGAGACAAAATTTGAAACGAATATATCCATGAAACAATTGGAGTAGCTCCAATGATATATAAGATCAGAGAGTGTCGCCTTAGATCAGAGACTTTTGATAACTAGCTGATGACCTAATTAGGAGAGTAGATGTTTTAGATTTGACTTATTTTAAGATAGGTAGAGGTAATCCAAAAAACACTTGTGCATTTTAAATTAAAATGATCTTAATATAATATAATAATGAAAGTATGACCCTCAATAGGACACAATGGAGGAAAAAGATTCATTTAGCCAACCCCCCTTAAATTTTATACACCTATACTTAAATTTTCATATTTAAATCGCCCAAATCTTTCATTTTTATCTTGTGCAATACTTTGACTGATATGTAAACTTATATCTATGTTGCAAATGCATGCTCATAATTTAAGAACTTGGATGTATAACATATTATATCCAGGACGAAAAGGACTCACAAATGAGTTCTTGAACGATGTTGATGAATTCGTAAAGGTGGCATCACAGCTGCCCATTGATACACTTAAAATATATAGTATTTATATATATATATATATATATTTTACATTTATTTTTGAGATATTGCGCTTTAATGAAAGGTATTTATGTGTTTTTCTTTCAGGTACAATCAAATGAATGAAAATGCTAAAATGAGTGAAAAAGGGTCAAAGTTGGTGCAAAAATGAACTGGGCCGCCTAAGTGCCTAGGCCTGACGTCTAAGTGCCAGAGGTTCACGCCTAAGCACCAAGTACCCCGTGCTTAAGCGCTAGAAGTAGTTATTTGATGATTCATTGCATTTAGACAAATTTTTTAAGAGGTGTTTGAAGCAACCCTTGGTAAAAAAGTGGGAAATATCCCATGGACACGAAAATTTATTCCATTGGCTTTTGAGGAGGCAAATTCTAGAATATTCATTGAATGGAGACACCTTTTTGAAGAGACACCAAGACACCCCTTGGATTTTTCCATGAAAATACTTAGATTATCCATGAGAAGAGATCAGCCACCCATCATATTTTACATCCATCATTCATCCAAGTAACCGTCGCCGCTACCGCGACCACTTTCATTTTTTTTTTTATTTTGAGTGTTAGTCTGTATTGTGGGTGAAGGGAGAGAATTCAAAGGAAATTCAAGATATTTAGTGGAGAGGATTTGAGATAAGTATTTATTTTTGTGACTACACTTGGTTCTAATATAGATTTCTTGTTAGTGTGGTGTGCATGATTTCCTTTTAAATTCATTTGTGGTTGTGTTTTCTCCATGAATTCTGAGTAGTTTTCTTTATTTTCTTTCTTAAAATGATAAGTGATTAAGTGTTTAAAGGAAGTTGTGTGAAGTATTAGACTTTAATATTGGAAGAAGTTGTGATGATTTGAAATCTTGTACTTAATTTACCTCTTGATTTGGCTAATTAAGATGTTAATATCTATTGTGAGAACATGTAAGATCCAAGATGGTATTGTCTCAGTCAACAAATGGTTAGAATCACATATTGATTTCATGAATGAGAATGTAGTTCACGGTTTGAGTGCGAATAAATAGGGAAATAAACTTTTCAAAGGTGTAGAATTAGAGGACATTAGAGTGGCTAAAACCCATAATTTGATTTATAATTTTAGTTTTTGATACAAGATGTTAGCCCCCTGGTGGAGGGAGAAGATGGAACTCTAGAGTGAGAGCTAGTATCTTCCTTACCTAACCCATCTTCAAGACTATTCAAACTATAGATTAGTCAATGTTCTTTATAGCATCTCTAGTAAGGGTGAAGAATATAATTGCTCCTATTTGGCACAACACATTTAGCATACTTCTACAACATAATTTTTATACTTATTATTGATTCATGATAAGGAAAATTTTTTGTTACTTATATAGCCTTCATTTTTCAAATAGTTGGTTAAGTTAATTGGTTTCTTACTTTAGTTACATAAAACTAAAATTACAAAAAGAATCGCATTTTCATTCCTATTATAGCATCTTAAGTTTAAATAAGAATATTTTGTTAAGTAGATTTTTTCTCATCTAAATTTTCTAGTTTTCTTAACTGCATATTGTTATTCTCCCTGTGAGTTTGATATTCAGGGCTTAATCAAGAAATCATATATAACTTGTTAACGATACGTATACTTACGTAGTATCCCATATTTAATTATTATAATTGTATTCTAATTTATTTCATAGTGAAAAACTTACCGTGGCGCCATTGCCGAAGAGAAAAATTACAGAAAATTACAAAAATTTTCAAGTTCTTAGAAAACAAAAATTTTTATTCTTACAAAGTCTTATTTAAATCTTAAGAATTATTATAGATATAGGAATATTGTAGTTTTGTCTTTATATTGAGTTCTTGTTTGTGTGTTTTTATTTTATTTTATTTTATATGTTTTATAGTAATGTATGCATAGTTCAGTTCTCATAGGACTTGTGTCTTTCGATTTTGAATTAGAAAGAATTATTAGAAAAATTAAAAAATTAGAAATTATTGTAAAATTTTAAGAAATGACAAATCAAAATAATCAAAATGTTGAAGAATTTAGACCTTTAAGAGATTATGCAAACCATACGGTGGATGAATTTCCTTATAGTATTCAAAAACCACTGTAGTGGTTAATTCATTTGAACTTAAACCTGTTATTATTCAAATTGTATCAAATAATTAGTTTGGGAGAGCACCAATTGAAGATCCAAATTTACATCTTACCAAATTTCTAGAATTGTGTGCTACATTTAAATATGATAGTGTATCAGATGTTGTTATTAAACTTATAGTATATCCTTTCTCATTGAGGGATAAAACTAGATATGATTACATTCGTTATCATCTGGATCTATCAAAACTTGGAGTGATTTAGCACAGAAATTTCTTACTAAATATTTTCTGCCATAAAAAACTGCGAAGCTTAGAAATGATATTACATCTTTTAGTCAGTTTGATAAGGAATCTATTTATGAAGCATGAGAACGATTTAAAGAACTCTTAAGAAAGTGTCAACACCATGTTATACCAGATTGGTTAATGATTCAAACTTTTTACAATGGATGTTGCTGGTGGTTCATTGATATCAAAACCATTTAATGACGCTCATGCTTTAATTGAAGAAATGCCTACCAATAATTTTCAATGGCCTTCTGAAAGGGTAAATCTTAAGAAAATAGCCAATGTTTATGAAACTGAAGTTTTATCATGATAGCAAATCAAGTTGCTGCAATCTCAAGGAAGTTAGACCAATTTGAAATGAATTTTTCTCAACCAATTTTCATGATTGAAGAGAATTCATTAGGCCAAATGGTAGATTCTCAAGCATCGTTAGAAAGTTTGAATGTCATAAATAAGAAGCAGAATAACCTATATTCAAATTATTATAACCCAGGTTGGAAGAACCATCCTAACTTTAACTAGAATAATACTTGGGGTGGTAATAATTAGCAATGAGGGAATAATCAAGTAAATCTATTAGGAAAATGGAACAACCAAGGAAATAATAATTATAGACTTACTTATCCTTCAGGTTTCAACAGTAATCCATAATTTAAGGAGAAGGAGTTGTCTATACAGAAAGTAGTGTTACAAATGGGAAATTAATTACAAAGTCAAGGAGCTACAATTAGAACTATTGAGAATCAGTTGGGACAAATAGCAAATTCATCAAGTAATAGATCCCAAGGAATACTTCCTAGTAATACAGAACTAAATGTGAAAGAATAGAATAAAGAGCAAGTAAAAGTCATTCAACTTAGAAGCGGAAGAGAATTGGAAGGTAGAGTTCAAAAAGAGACTGAAGTAGAGAGAGAGAAGAGATTGAAAAAACAAAAGAGGACGCTCCGAAAGGTTTAGAGAGACTTATTTCTCCTCTTAAAGTTGATTTAGAAAAATCACCACCTCCATTTCCTCAGAGACTCCGACAACAAAAGTTGGATAAACAATTTTCAAAATTTCTGGAAATTTTTAAGAAGCTTACAATTAATATTTCATTTGCTGAAGCTCTAGAATAAATGTCAAGCTATGTAAAGTTTATGAAGGATATTCTTAACAGAAAAATGAAGTTTGAAGATGTTTAGAAAAAGCTTCCTAAAAAGCTTAAAGATTCTGTCGGCACTATTTTTGGTGTGGGGTTTGCCCGTAAGAAGCTGTCGGTCATCGGAATTGAAATCCCGTTGCCCACTTCTGAAGGACGTTTTTTTTTTTTTTTAAAATTAGGTTTGAAAAAGATGAAGTTAAACTGACCCCA
>NW_018165684.1:35493-45108 GCF_001263595.1 Phalaenopsis equestris | reverse complement strand
CCAAAAGTGAGGTCAACAGATTCTGGTAGCATTATAATTTCATGTGCAATAGGGGACAGATTTTATGAGAAAGCTCTATATGATTTTGGAGCAAGCATCAACCTTAAGCCATTATCAATATTTAAAAGATTAGGATTAGGAGAAATATCCCCTACTCCTGTAACTCTACAGTTAGCAGTTCGTTCAATAACATATCCTAAAAGAGTTATAGAAGATGTCCTAGTGAAAGTGGATCAATTTATCTTTCTTGTTGATTTCATTGTGCTAGATATGGAGGAAGATAAGGAGATACCTATCATTTTGGGAAGACCTTTTCTAGCCACAGGAGGAGCAATGATATATGTGCAGAAAGAAGAATTAACAATGCGCGTCAATGATCAAACAAAAACATTTAATATTTCCAAATCAATGAAATACCCTGCAAAAGGTAAAGATGATTAATGCTATATGATGGATGTGATAAGATATTTAAGTGAATGTCATTTCAAAGCAACTTATAAGAAAAAATCTGAATTTAAAGTGTTGTGTCATGAACAAGAAGAGGAATTAGATTGATATGAAAATTTATATAAGGAAGATTCAAATTATGTTTTAGAAAGTTTTGAAGTTTTGGAGACGATAGAAAAATATACATCTTTTTATCCATTAATTGAAAAACCTCCTGAGCTTGAGTTGAAGTTGCTTCCTGAACATTTGAAGTATGCCTTTTAGGTGATTCCTGTAAATACCTGTTATAATTTCCTCAAAATTAACTACAAAAGAAGAAGAGTTTGATGAAAACTGTAAGAAGTTATAAGAAATCCTTTGGATGGACAATTACTGATATAAAGAGAATCAATCATTCAATTTGTATGCATAGAATTCATATGGAAGAGAACTGTAAATCTTGGACTGATCCTTAAAGGAGATCGAACCCTATTATGAAAGAAGTTGTTAAGAAAAAAATTCTAAAGTGTTTAGATGCTGAAATTATCTACTCTATTTTAGATAGTGCATGAGTTAATCTGATTCAATGCGTTCCTAAGAAAGGAGGAGTGACTATGACTTTAAATGAACATAATGAGTTAATACCAACAAGATAAGTCACAGGATGACAAATATGCATTGATTATAGAAAATTAAATCTTATCACTTGGAAAAATCATTTTCCACTACCCTTTCTAGATCAAATGTTGGAGTTTTTTGTCTTTGACGATGAATTCTTCTGATGAAACTTAGTAACATAAGTACGTAAATTTTAAATTTGTTGTTACTACTACTATTTTTTGTCTTTTACTTTTATTGTATTGAGGCACAGCTCATTACTTTCATTTTTTATATTTGTAGGCATAGATGCTACTTGTGTTTTACCTTTACTCTAATATTTTTTTTCTTAGAATTATTTTTTCTATTAATACTAATCTTCTTAATGTCATTCTTTTGTTTGGAGATGACCACAGGTAGTGCATGTGGTCAGCCACCTCATAGACCACATGTTCTAAGGACCCTTGAAACCACATATTGTAGCATGAATATGAGGTCATTTACTCATATCGTTGCTTCCACAGCTGCTACACCTCCTTAAGCACCTCCAAACCCACATGCTAATGCTACCCCTCCTGTGGCACCTCCACCCCCACCGACTACTGCTACACCTCTTACGACACCTCTTTCCAGCCACCCCCTTTGTGGCACCTGCTCCTATATCCGATGTTGCCCCATCTCCTGTGACGGCTGCTGCTTCCATGCCCACTCCCTCACCTGCTGTTGGCAGAGCTCTTGAGTCTGGCCCGTTGATTCCTACCCCCTCTCCCCCAAGGGTACAACTACTGTCAGAGGGGGGCTCGTAAGTTATTTTTAATATTATATTATGTTTATTCATCATGTTATATGTTTTTTTTTGTAACTAATTTTTTTCTTAAGTAAATTTTTTTCCCATAAGTTTCTCGTCACCTGCATCACAGAGATTATCATGAGCAAATAAAATGAGCCATATTTGTCATAGAAGCAGATCCCTGTAACCACTCGGGACTTGTGGTTCAAGGAGTTTGAGGTATAATGATGTAATTTAAATTAGATTTGCAAATTTTATTTAATTTCTTATACTAACACATAAATTATTTTTTACATTGCATAGGTCCTTCACCTGGCTGTCAGAGCACCACCATCAGATCCACCGAATCTTCGAGATTTAGGGCAGACATCACCTTGCCGACATGTTCACGATAGCTCACAGGCGGGGCTAGCGGCCTGCCTGGATCGGTGAGGGGATCCGGGGTCAGTTGACTACATCTTGGGCCTCTTCTGATTATGAGAGGAAAAGGCATATGAATTAGGCGAACCAGGCGACGGAAGGGGCTAGGTGAGGTGCAGTCTATATTGACAGATCAATCCCCCATACAAGCACTACAGGAGGCTGGTAATTTTTTTTATTATTTAAATATTAGTTTAATTTTTGGAGTAATTTTTTAGGACTAACCATTTTTATATGCTAGACAGGCCAAGAAGTTGAGCAATCTCCCTCCGTTGCGGAGCTGCATGTCCAAACTCAGCAGCACTCGGGGACTGCGCAATGGGTCTCAAAGCATTCTCGACCAAACTCATCAACATTAAAAACCTTGCATTAAAAGTTTATTTTGAATGTGTCAATTAAACTCTAGTTTTCATTATGCAGGAGGAGTTTGAGCAACTCAGGGAGAGACATTTGACCACTCAGACCTATACTTCCTCCAGTAGTAGTGGTAATCAGTCTACCACTTCGCAGTCTGAGTATGAGCTTTGGATCTAGACGACGGGGAGGAAGAAGGGGAGTGTTTTTGGCCTTGGAGTGAAGGGCATAACCTTCGAGGTTGAGCTCTCCCGCAGTCCCGTTTTTAGTTTCCCATGCTCCTCACAGCCAGACCAGGAGGCTCTTGTCAGGCAAATGACTGCAATGAATGAATAGATCCGCTAGTTGCACTAACAAATACTAGAAGACCAACATAGAGTCAATGACTCTATAACACACATTACGGAGACCTTTGCAGATAGCTGGAGCAAGAGATCAATGACATTCATACAGAAGGAGGAGGAGCAAGATGGACATGAACAATAGTTTATTTTTATGCTTTCTTTTATTTGTAAGCATTATGCTGAACATTTGTTGTGAATTTTTTTAGATTAATTTTACTATTTTTATTTGGAATGATTTGTGGCAGTATTTTCTTTTTATTAATGATACTGTTTAGAGATTTGATATGTGATAAGACTATGCGTAATGTGATATGTGATATGAAATATGTTTTTTTGTGCGGGTTGTAAAAAATGTAATTGATAATTTGAATTTTTTTTTGAATTGCAGGTTTGCATAGAATTTGAATCTATTTTTTCTGACGCAAAAATCCGATGCTAAATTAATAATAAAATTTATGTAAATTGAACGGTAATCCAAAGCTATTATTCATCGCACGATATTTTCAGATGCAAATTTTGACGTAAGTTTTGAATAAACATTACGACATTAATACGACGAAAAAACCTATGCAAATTATTTGTGTTAGAATATTTCAACGTAATTTTGATAGTAGTTTCATTACTGACCCTCTATTTAACGGCAGAACTTTTCAATAGGAAAATCAATCGAAGAACCTATTTACACACATAATGGCTCAAGTTTCCTTGTTGGAGTGAAGCTCAAGCCACATGGCATGTCCCAAAACATCTAACTCAAACAACCAAATAAGCCTTCAAGTGCAATGCCATTCCAAAATTCAACAAACAAGCTTCATATAAATTGCATTTTCACTAAGAAAGAAGTCTTAATATTGATACGCATTCCTCTGAGTAACAAATTACTTCCACCCCTCTAATTTTTACACTTGAAATTACTTTCTCATCCAATAAGGACAAATCTCCTAGCAATTAACACCCTTGCAATGGAAATTTCAATCTATATATATATATATAGAGAGAGAGAGAGAGAGAGAGAGAGAGAGAGAGAGAGAGAGAGAGAGAGAGAGAGAGAGAGAGAGAGAGAGAGAGAGAGAGAGAGAGAGAGAGAGAGAGAGAGAGAGAGAGAGAGAGAGAGAGAGAAACACACACTTAATAATAATTCTATCTCTTAACATTTCTACCTTGGTCATCTTCTTCCACCTTCATAAACAAGCCAACATAATCTTTTATAAGTGACGGAAAACATCTCTGCCAGCATTCAAACACATTTCTGTTCAAGCACGTACTTTCTACCTTTCAACATGCCATCAACATGAAAAAAAGCTGTTAAATTTCATCAGCCTCAATCTTTATTTTAAAGCTTAAGAGTAAAACTTGTATGTTTTTGCATTAATAATGATTTGTCTTAAGCCACCGATAGGCGACAAAATCATCAACAGAAGCCCCAAAATGATGCAAATCTGAACAAAATTGTTGGAAAAACATCAGTCAGCTCACGAATTTGAAAACAAATACAAAATAAGAAACAAAAAATTAAAATAGAATATAGAAAAGATTACCCAATTAGCAATCCAAGATAAGCTGAACTTTCTGGGCTTGTAAATACAAAGCCACATGACACAAGGAAGCTATATCAAAATAAGAATTAAATAACAAAGTTAGATTATTATACAACTGATGAAGCACAAAGAATAATCTGTTGCATTTGTTAACTACAAACTTACAAAATATGTCGTTGGTGCAAACGCAAAACCTCCAAAGAAGCCGAGTAGTCCACCAAAGAATGGGAAGGTCATACCAATGAACATGGTGAGAGCTGAAAATCAATTTAACATTAGCATCCATTCATAAGAAGAGAGAGAAAAAAAAAGTTCTCTAGACTATTTATACCATGCAATTTTGATTCTAAACTATCTAATAATGTCAAATTTAGTCTCTTGCTTCCATATAGTCATCGAATGCTTCAAATTATATCCAAAATAATCAAACTATACCGTTTGATCTGAATCATATTTAAAAAAATTAAGAATTCAACTTGAACTAACTAAATATTACATCAGGAGTCCTAATGTAAAACTGCATCAGGACTTCAATCGCAATGCGTCATGTGTACGGTCCAGTTAAAGTTTTTTATATTCAGTGGACCTTACACGTGGCATAATATGATTAGAGTCCTAAAACAATTTTGTACAGAACTCCTGATATAATTATGTTACAGATCCATTGAACTACTTATAAATAGTTCAGGGATCACTTTAACATTTTTTTCTCACAATCAACACATAAACATAAAAATTTCTTACCAACATAAGTGCTCCGCGCAATCAAACGAAGAGCAACCCCAGGAGGAAAACGCAATTTCTTCACGAGCACAGTTTCAACCATATCGAAAACCGGCATGGCATAGATCTGATAGCTCCCAATAACATGAACCACCACCATCATATTAGCCATCGCAATCAGCCACCGCGGCTTCTCCAGACTGATCAGAATATTATCCTCCACCGCGTTCCCAAACGCCCAATACCCAATAATCGCCACCGGAAAATAGCAAACCGCCACTATGATATACGCCACCACCACCCCTTTCCACATCGGCTTCTTCGACGGCTTCTCCGGCGTGGAAGGAATAGTCGCCTGAATCTCCAGAACCACGTTATGCCCAGCATAAGCAAACGCCACGTCTCCCAAAGCGCTGAAAAAACTGAGCACCGTCCCGGCCGTGCTGTGAGATCTGTAGCCATACTCCACACCTTCCTGCTTCCCCTTGTCCACCGAAGCTCCCCAGGCAATGGTGGAGTAGCTGAGGGACATCACGGCGGCGGCGAGGGAGACGCCGGAGATGGAGTTGAAGTTGGGGAGCTGCGAGAGGACGAAGTGGACGGAGGCGAAGATCATGATGAAGTAAGTGAGTTTGATGTTTTTGCAGTCGGGGCAGACTGTGTCGTGGAACTTTTTGAGGGATTTGCCGCCGGTGACCATGTAGACGATACAGACGCCGATTTCGACGACCAGTTGTTGGGGGACGACGATGTAGAGGCCAAGGCGTTGGCCGAAGGCGTGCTGCCCGAGCTCGTGGTAACGGTCGAATCGCTTTCCGGGGACCATTTCGTGCATCTCCACCATTTGCCATAGGGTGTATAAAGTTATGAGCCAGGACAGGGCGAGGACTGCGATTCCTGGCCCCCTGTTGGCGAATAATACTTTTCATCAAAAAGAATGTGTATCAAATTTTATATTTTTATGAAAAAGATGGGATTTTGATTACCATCCTAATTCGGAGAGGGCGTAAGGCAAGCCGAGAACTCCGGCGCCGACCATGGCGGTGACGTTGTGGAATGTTGAGTACCACCATTTGGCATCTCGGGAGGAGGTGATTGGAAGCCAGTCGTCGATTGCGTCTTCCTTTGCGGGCTGCACGAGGAATGGGACTGCTTGTTAATTCTTCGACATTGAGGTTAATGTACAGAAAGAAAAAAGTGGGATGCCAAATTTTGTCATTTTGGCTGCAGGAGGATTGGCTTGTTAGGATCAAGCTACTTAGAATTTGATAAAAACAACAAATGTGAAGAAGAAACATACAATTAATTTTGATATTTGAGTGAGAATTTATAAAATAGAGAAAAGGTGATTGATTTGTAAATACCTTATTTCGGGAGGCCGGTATGCACTGAAATACACAGTTTTTTCATACACATGAAATAGGGTAGTAGCAGTATTCGATTTGTTCGTCAAGAAAATGAGCCGAATACAAAGATATTTTCTAAGCTCGATTTATAAGCGGCCAAACACGAACCAATTTTTGTTCAATCTTTGCTCATTTTTACTCGAATTAATTAAATAATAAATAAAAATTACATTAAATTTTGTTTATATAAATATATAAAAAAAATAGATTTTTGATATGTAAATACATAAGAATTAGGTGTATGCATGTAACTGTATAATTTAGAAGCTGATATGTAAAATACATATGAATTGGGAGTTATATAAATAAAATTTTGTAAACGAGTCGAATTCGAGCGAATCAAAAGCTTGTTAAAAATTTTTTATTCATATTGAAGCTCGTACTCCAATTTAAATTCCAACTCAAATAAAATTACAAAATAATTTTAATTTTATATATTTTCTGTTGCATGAAAAATATAAAAAAAATACAGCTTCACATAAATCAAAAGCGACATAACTGATAATTTCAGATTACCATACTTTAGCTTTGACATTTATACTTAATTTGCAATTTAATTCTTGTTAATATAGCGATGTGGGACAAAATAAAGAGCTGGGCCACCCCCGAATTGTAAGACATTTATATACATACCACCAAATTTTGGGAAGTGGGCCCACCTACATGCCACCAACTCTGTAGCAGGCAGGAGTGGTGGACTGGCGGGACAGTGGGCGTTTCATAATAAGATTATTTATTTTTGCACGAAAGCATTTAAAAAATGCCACTTTTTCAATATGCCATTATACCATTTACAAATAAGCACCGGTCAGACTTAGAATGTCATGACAAGAAAATTAAATAGATTTATAAATTTTTATTTATATTCCAAATAAGTCATCTTGGTCAATAAATTATGTTTGAAATATTAGGGTGTGTTTGGGCCAGCTTGTGTTTATTCAGATAAGCAGCTTATCTTGTAACACGACCCCAGGGGTTCTACTCACGGCCTACGTTTAGTGTAAAAACCCAACCACATTTTCGAATAAGCTGCCGAAACATGTATTCCAAACTTTGAGGCCGCATTTCGAAAATGCCGCCCGCACTTATAAACTATCACAAACAAGCCCTTAGTAATTATACCAATGAAATTATCTTCTTGATATAATAAAATAAATTTCTAAAAGTGTGTTTTTCATGTAGACAATTTTATCTAAATCATAAAAATATTTGCATTACATTTTTGAAACTTTAATGCACATGCATTTTGTCATAGTTTCGGAATAATAATAATAATAATTTATGCAATTTTAGGAATAAATATTAAAATGTAATATTCAAATTTGGTAATTAAGCCCAAAAGTAAAATTCACTTATGACATAATTATAACTTATTACGCGGCCTTTCACTAGTGTTGTGTTAAATAAGCAATAGATGATATAGCCGGATGCCAACTAATTATGTTGACCAGAATGCATCATATCATTAAATACGTTGACCAAGATGTTTATGAAATATTGCTAAGAAGTACTATATAAAATAATTTAATTACAAAAACATTTTATAGGAAAAAAAAATTAATTTCTTGGGAATCAATACAAAATTTGTTGGGAAATAATTTTGAATGATTAAACTTTTATATTAAAAATTTTGAGCGGTTAAAAAATCATATTTAAAATTTGAGTATTTAAAATCAAATATTTAATATTTTAAATGATTGTAATATAAAAACCGCTAAATAATGTATGCAACAAAATATAGTAGATCTATTTCACATTTTTGAAGCTTTTCTTTCATTTCCATTAGGATCATGTTGTAGATCCATGGAATAATCATAAATCATTTTATATAAGAGAGAGAGAGAGAGATAGAGAGAGAATATAGAGATAGAGAGAGAGAAGAGAGAGAAAGAGAGTTACTTTTGGGCGGTTGATACTCATGGGGGCGGGGGTCTCATGTGCAGGAGCTATCGTCCCCATGTAGCAGAGAGGAGCCTTATACTCATGGGGGCGGGGGTCTCATGTGCAGGAGCTTTCGTCCCCATGTAGCAGAGAGGAGCCTTTGAAGGGAGAGAGAGAGAGAGAGAGAGAGAGAGAGAGAGAGAGAGAGAGAGAGAGAGAGAGAGAGAGAGAGAGAGAGAGAGAGAGAGAGAGAGAGAGAGAGAGAGAGAGAGAGAGAGAGAGAGAGAGAGAGAGGAATTGAAGGAGAAGAAGATGAGAAGGAATATATAGAAGAAGAGGGCTTAAGCTTTAATTGGACTTTAACTAAAAATATTTATCAAGTCAACTTCACGAATTTCCGGGCAAAACACTTAAACGCGCCTTGAAGGAAAAAAAAACGTGGGGCATTTACATACATGCCACCTAACTTCTTTGTATTTACATAAACATCACCTAAACTCTGCTTTTTATATTTATACCACTCAAAACTTTTAATTCACATAAAAATTACTATTTTAAAAAGTTAGTTGCATGCAACTTTTCAGCAAAAGTGAGATGGTATTAATGTAAAGATTGAAGTTTAGGTGTGTGACATGTAAATACATGTGAAGTGGTATGTATGTAAATCTTATAAGAAAAAAAATGTCTTGTTACGACAAACAAAATATCATTAAAAAATAGTTTGATTTGAATCCAAATAAATATAAATGAAGCATTTGAAACATGATTGAAAATTTTGAGATATCAAATTAATAGATCAAGTAAAGTATAATAAAATCTCCATGTGTAATATAACTTAGTTATAGAGGTCAGACAACAACTATTAGGGAATAATAATTAGGCTATAGCAGGTGCTTGTGGTGGTCGACAACGATCTACGATCGACAACGATCTACGGTAGTGCTTGTGGTGGTCGACAACGATCTACGGTATTCATCATTTTCTCACTTTTTTTAAGAGTGCAAATATGGTTTTTAGCCTCCTTTTTCTCTCTCTTTCATGTTAAAAAAGTGATTCTATTTATATAGTTTTAGGATAGGAGAGACTAGGGTTGTAAACGAGCCGAGCTTGAGCGAGCTCAGGCTTGGCTCCGGGTC
>NW_018165684.1:18912-35441 GCF_001263595.1 Phalaenopsis equestris | reverse complement strand
CGTGTTCGGCTCGAAATTGGCTCGTTAAACTAAAATTAAGAAAAATAGATGTAAAGTGTGGGATTCGAACCTGAGTCAAATCTATACAAAAAAAGACACTAACCAATTTGTCACATGAGGTATTATAAATTTAGACATAAATATATATAATATATTATAATATAGATAATATATGTAATATATTATTATATAAAAAGTTATATAAATTTTTTTTCGAGCCATTTCGAGCCGAACACGAGCGAACAAACTGTTGTTCGTGTTCGACTCGTTTACATTTCGAGCTTAAATATTTGTTCGTGTTCAGCTCGTCAGGCTTAACGAATGAGCCGAACACGAGCTGCTTAACGAGCCGAACACGAGTTGTTCACGAACAACGAGCCAAATTGACAGCCCTAGGAGAGACTTTATGACAAAATTTAGCCAAAATCTATACTCAATAGGACGGTCTGTATTGATTTTCATATTATAGATTATTCTTTTAGTATTCAAGTGTCTTTAATAAACTCATAATTGAGTATGTTTTGGATCATTGAACTTCTCTCATTCAGACAATTGAGTTGGCTACAATCATGGCAAATTTTGAGAACTTTAGATCGTTCAATTAATATATTAAACCTTCTAAGCATACTTTAAGTGTTTGATCCAAGCTCATTTGGGATTAGTTTGAATTACTTTTAGTATTTTTGAATTTGTATTTTTGAGATATCAAATTTAGTTAAAATTTTGCTCAAATTGAAGCTTGAATGATCCTTAATTTAACTCTAAAAATTTTTGTATCAAATTTGCATCGTGATTCATGCCGGTTCAAGTATATATTCAAGTAGCATACCAGCCACCCTCTAATTTTTTGATGTTAAATCTTGTGCCTTTTATCTATATACAAGCACAAAATTATAATTTTTAAAATACTACAAGACATGATCTCTTCCATGATGTTAATATGGACCACTTCATGATGCCACAAAAAAAATACAATTTCCTTAGTCATATTTTTAATCATTCTTAAAATTGGTTTATCAATCAAAGTCAGTTGTTGTAATCACTTAGAGCAAAGTTAAGGAGGCTCCATTGGGTTTTTAATAGTCTTTACATTTAATCAAGTGCACACATGCATGTGTGCACACACATGTGCACTCATTCACACACTCAAGGCACTTCATAATTTCGAAGAATTTAAAAAATTCATTCAATAAAGCTCAATTTGATAAATTAAAAGTAGATTAAATATTGAATTTTATAATAGAAAAATATGTATAAGCTTATTTAAATAATTTAATTTTTTTCTTTAAATAAATAATTAAATTTAATTAAAATTTTATAAAAAAATCTTAAAATCTTTTGAAATTATTGAAAAATTATTGTAATTCTTATCTTTTGATGGTGTTTTTTTTTTAGTTCAAATGCACCCACCATAGATCTTAAAAAAAAATTTATAAATGATTAGATGCATCATTTGAAGAATAATATATCATCCAGAGAGGCATAAATAATACTTTGAAAAAGAACTAATCATATAGATGCTGAAGATTTTTAGGATTTATGGGTCTACATTAATCGAAGATTTTCCTCTACCTTACATGAGTAGGATATGGTTTATTTTGTTATGGGATCTATTATCCTTGCAAGAGAAAGCCATCATAGTTAATTTTCCAATGATTTATGGAGTCCTAAGAATACTCTCGATTAAAGTATTGACATGTTTTATTTGAGATTTCATTGTTGGATGATTCAAGAATAGAGTTTTAAAATTCAAATGGTTAGGACTTATCGTTCAATGATGATGTGTCATGCAAAAGCCCATGAAAGAGATTAACCAACTCTGGGAAGGAGGTATACCATAGGAATTGAAATCGGGAAATCATTGAAGGAATTGTGTTTAGTGAATTGGGATGGAATCAAAAAGAATTTTGAATGGATTAAATTTGTTGGATTTAGGTTAGATTGAAAAAAAATTGATTTAAAAAGGTTTGATTTGAAGAGGCTTAAATTGAAGGTTTAATTTGAAAAGATTTGAGTTTCAAAGGTTTCGATTTGAGGGTTTTGATTTGAAGATTTTGATTTGCTAATCTAGGTTTAAGAGAATTGGAAGATTGAGTTTGAAAGTTTTGAGTTGAAAAGGTAGAAAAGATTTCAAGATGGAAGTTGAGAGTCTAACCTTAAGGTAAATCTTGACCCTATAAGAAGACTAAATAGGTGGACTAAATTAAACTTAGGGATTGACATCCTTAATCAAGATAACATATCATTGCTGAAGAGGAGGCTGTAACTACTGCTTTGAACATTGCTGTTAGTTGTGGTTAGGAAAGAATTATTGTTGAAATGGATTCTTTGATTTTATGGAATTCCTGTAATATGCAAAAAAAGTATTCCTGGAATCTGATTAATTATATGAAAAAAATTTTTGCTCTTCAAAGTTGTGTGTAGGTTCAATGGTCGTTCATTCATCGTGAAGGTAATAAATGAGCTAATTGGGTAGCTAGAAGACATTTGGAGTCCTAGTTGACTAATATCTCTTAGTTGATATTTTTATATTTTGATTTTTCTAACTACCTACAGGATTTGCTTGAGTGTTCTCTGACCCGGCCCGCAAATACATAGTTATTTAATTTCCTAGCCAAAAACTTGACCTAGTTTTCTTAGGTGGCTAGTGTGCAAAAAGGATATGTTATAT
This sequence comes from Phalaenopsis equestris, assembly GCF_001263595.1. Lineage (NCBI taxonomy): Eukaryota > Viridiplantae > Streptophyta > Magnoliopsida > Asparagales > Orchidaceae > Phalaenopsis > Phalaenopsis equestris. The sequence goes on along the minus strand of NW_018165684.1, from coordinate 32,770 downwards.
AATTTAGAATTTGATTTATATTTCACACACTAGGGGTTTATACAAGTGCACGTGTCGTTTCAAATAATATAAGGTTTTCTTTAAAATCCAGAGTATCGATCCTATAGAGAAGTGACGTAAGAATTCCCTTAGGCTAATTCTAGTATACTAATATTAGGTCTTAGTTCGAAATGTCAATTCAAACTCCTAAATACAAACCTAAATCTAAAGATAAACCTAACTAGCTAAAAATACAAACCTAAATCTAAAGATAAACCTAACTAGATAAATTGGTTTGACAAATTTTGAGATGTAAAAACTACCTTTCTCTTGTGATGACCTAGATAAGGTGTATGAATGAAATGCTTAGAATTTAATGTAGCATATCACAATAGGAGTAAACCTATTCTTTACCCTCTTCCAAGTGCATAAAAAACATTGGATACTCTATAGTTAAGTTCCTAAATCTAAGGTTATGCTGGGTAGGTCCTATCATGTCACCCTAGGTTATCCATAATGCCCTCTCTTTAGGACTAACCGGTCCTTAAGTTCCAAACTTTAGATGAAATTGATAAAAATTTAGCCTGTCACCCTACAAACACCAATTTACACCCAATCGATGAATATTTTCCTAACATTGCATTGCCGCCTAAACTACTTCATCATAGCCAACCAGACAATGTGAGTGCACTTAAGTTGTGAAGACATTGCTCTTTTGAATCTTAGTTTCAACTTACAACATATTTTAACATAACATATGCTTAGTACATTGTGTCAATGAAGCATTGAATATATTACTCATCACATAGAATATAAAATTATTCTATCATAAAACATATTTTCCCATTTATGTCACTGCTTCATAACAAAGAGGAAAGAGAAATGAAAACTACTCACTAAGCATAAAGAAAACACATCAGAAAACTTCATTTAAATAAAAGCAAATCCACTAGATAAGTGTTTATAATAATTATAAAATTATGAAGAACACAATACTTAGCTTTTCCCTCTGAAAAAATGATGAAAATCCCTCCAATAAAGTCTCTTAATGATCCATGCAATGCTAATACGATTCCTTTCAGATATCTCTCAAAATCCCCCCTCTCCAATCTCTCTAGCAATCTCTCTAGAAAAGGTAAGAATCTACATTTCCTACTCCTATCTACAAACTCTAGGCATTCTTGGAGATTCCAGGAGTTCAAAATGCGAAAAGGTGTCTTTCTAAGTGCCAAAATCTGCCTAATAACTTCTCAGGGTGTCTAAAACTCGTCCACAACCTTTTATGGCGCGTAGGCGTCAAAAAGTGGCACCGCGGCGCCATCTTTTTTTCTGAGAGGGGACTAGCGCCTAGGCACCACTCTGCTGGCAACAACCTCATTTGCTCCTGTTTAGCTTCGTTTCGCCTCATTTCAGCTTTAATTCACTCTAACTGTTATACCTGCAAGATAAACATGAAAATAAACTCTTTTTAAAGTGTAATTTTATTCAAAAACATTTGATTAATGTAAAAAAATTAAGCATGAAAATAAAGAAAGACATCAAGATGTGTCAGGTCAAAATTTTCTTCTTTGCTCCATTTGACTCCAAATTGTACAATTTTTGCTCCATTTTCTAACAAAATCCAACTCTTGTATCTAAAACTAAAAACACGCAAAACACTATCCATTAATGTTCAATATCATTAAAAATGAACATAAATTTTATATAAAAAAGTAGCACATTTTTAGGCGTGTCATTCTCTCACTTATGATTTTCTATGCCTTGATTATTATTATTATTGATCCATTAGAAACTATGACAATTTTTTATCCTGGATTGCAAGTGTTGGAACATGGATTGTTGAATTGGTTACCTAAGGCATCTACAACCTCTAAGGCAACAGTGCTAGGATCTCTTAGTGGTCCATAAATAATCCCATCAATTGGTAAAGATTCTTGCACAAAATTCAACTCAACACTGTCTAATCTTTAGAAATGAAAACAAGTTATAAAGCTAGAATAGTTTGAACATCAGTTTCATGCACTCTATCAACCTTTTCAATGAACCCCAATTGCAGCATTTATGATAAACCTTAAGATCCTATGAGTTCATTATAAAAATTTAGGATAATCAACTAATCAGGTGGGTGCATTTTTGAAGCAAATCCATCAAGCTCCTCTAATTTTCAAGAATCCACACTTAATCTTGGACGAAGAATTTGATGTTATTCCTAAGTTTTTTTGTTATAGATGGAGAAAACTACTTGTCTAGGAATCTTTGGGCTAAGGCTGTCCATAGGGTGAAGGATCCCAGTGCTAAGGAGTTAAGACACATCTTGGCTTTATCCCTAAGTGAGAAAGAAAAATACCTTAGTCGAATCGCATTGTTGGGGACATTATTAAACTTAAAAGTGATATAAGGTTTTAGGAAATTGGCTACATTTATGTTTAGATTTTCAGTGGGTGTTCCCCTAAATTAGTTCTTTTGTACAATTTGAATTAGTGTGGATCTCAGCTCAAGCATGTTGGCTTGTACGGCGGGGTGATGAATACTCATATGGATTCTCTTTACTATTGGGTTGGCAAACTTCCTAAGAGGTTTCATGTTATCATCCATAGGATTTGCCATCACCAAGTGTTTCATTTTTTAGTTTTTGAGTTTTTTAAATTATTTGCTATGTTTTTTCTATTTCAGGGTCCAGTGGCAACATTGCATTTAATCTACTCTTTCACATACAATGACAGGTGTGTGAATGGTGACATTATTCCAAAATAAGAAATACTAAAAAAATAGTAAAAAGGAGAAAACAATTACAGGGACAACACACTAAGAAATATAAAATCACATGAACATAATGAAAGATAGAGATAATTTTTTGAATTTTGTATTTTTGAAAACAAGAAAGAAACATAATGTAAATAACAATAAAAGTAAGAAATGTTTGAACCCTAAAATCTAAGTACTTCAACTAAATTCTCCTAGATCTAGAGAGATTTTGGCTTCTATTTTAGGCTACTATGTCAAAAACTTGATAGTTGAAATTACTACGAGGCAAGTCGATCAATCATGCAATTATATGTGTTAGTCAAGTAAAGTACAAATTTTGAGTCCGCTTATCAATCTCACGAGTATAGTGCCAAAATATTCTTAATAGTGGAATTTTTCATATACAAAACCACTGAATTTAGTTTGAGGTGATTGAAATGTAAGAATGGAAACCCTAACAATTCTAAAAGAAGCAGTAAGTAGAAATAGAAGCAAACAAAAAAAGGCAAGTAAATCTTTTCCCTTAAAGGTGATGAGGCTCATGCTTTTGTTAGAACAGTATAATGTTTTCTCTATGTTTTCATATAAATTCTCCTACGTGATGGTTGACAACTAAGGATACAGTCTTTCTTAGCCTATGTCTAGGTCATAAGAAAAGTTAAAAATTCATATTATAGTTAAGGGAGACTTAACCATGCAGTGTTTCCCAGTATTCCTCGAATTCCTATCTTGGTTGTAATTTTCTAGTAGTAATATGCCTATTACATTAGGATACTATGTGTTAATCTAATTATTCTTCTAGGAGATGGATAGAAGTCATAGATTACAAGAATTTTTAACTACATAATTGATCAAATTAAAAGTAAATATTAATAAAAAGGGAAACACATCAACATTCACAATTCAAAAGCATAAAAAACGTATATAAGGAAAACTTGTGGTAGAACATTATGAAAAATTATGATTACATCATTGAAGCATGAAAGTAGGTTTAACTATGAGACAAGAGAGAGAAAAACATCAAAAAATTCATTAAAACAATTGAAGACACAAATACAAGAAAGTTCAAACTTTCTACCAAAGCAAATGCCTTAAGTAATGCACCAAATCCGTGCTTTACAATGATCAAATCTCCACAATCTCTCACACTTTGAAGACTCAACCTCTCCCTCATATAAAAAAAAGCTATATAGAAAAAAAAATACTATAGTTTGAAGGAGAAGCATAAATCATACGAGGGTTAAAAGCTTACCCAGCTCCCTCCTAAATCGTGCCCAATCTTTCCTTACAAAACTCTTGCCCAAAAAAGTTCATTTAAAATTATGTCAATTTAGGGTGCGTTTGGGGCAGCTTATTTGTCGCTTGTGCGTTTTCAAAATGCCGTGGAGGCGTTTGTTTTGAGCGTTCTAAGTGAGTTTCACGAAAAGGAGTTTTTTAATTGTATTAGAAGCCGAACGTAGATATGACCCCGCGTCCCGCGTTTCTGTCTCCCGATCTCAATACTACCCTCGTTCTCGTTCTTTCCCTGCGATTGGCCTCGCTTGGATTGATTTCCTGTTCGCCTGCTCCTCTCTACCGTGGAACCACTGGATCGATTCTTTCCCTGCGATTCTTACCTGTGATTCGCCTCGCCTGGATCGATTTTGTGCTCGAAGATCCTCAAATTTGTCAAGGTGCAGACAAGGTTCTCCTCACGGTCTTTCGATTGGCCTCGCCTGTGATTCACCTCGACGACAAATCTGGAAACTGGGCGAGGAAGGGACATGGCAGCGCTGTTGATAAGGGGATTGCTCGTGAAGGAGCCGCAGCTTCGATTTGCGGTGAGAGGGGTGCGACAGAGATCAAGCAGCATCCTTTCTTTAAGGGCGTGACTTGGGCGTCGATACGATGCAACACTCCGCCGGAGGTGGGAGGCGGAGTTGCCAATAAAGTCTGGGACGACAGATGCGATGGGCCACAACAATAAGAGAATGGTGGGGAATGCTGACGTGAAGTCTGGGGGCAAGTACCTGGACTTTGAACAACAAGCAGTTTCCTTAAAAAAACGCTTTTTACGCCTGTCCTGCTCTTTGCCCGCTCTCTTTTAGCTCCATGTAATGTATTTGACCCCTGCAATTTGTAAAATACTACAAAGAACCTTCCCACTAGTGTAAAACCAGGATAAGTATAAAAGAAGACATAATAACGAATTCTTGCATGTTATCAGAATAAATTAATTTATTGTATTAAAGATGTTAAAGTCTTCGGTATATGTGTAAGGAATCTCTCTTTTGTTGAAAATTCAAGCCGCATCTCTTTCGTTAGTCGATGCAGTGCGTAAATTTGTTGCGTATTCCCTTGCTTAATTAATGTGAGGATATCAATCGCTTTTTTTCATTGAATTTTTGAATTTTTCCGGCGCCGCGGGAAAAGTACGTTCCGTTTTTGCATCGCTTTAACGTCGACATGAGAAATTTATTGCGATAAGTTATGGCAATAAATGTGGGTTTCATTGAAAATGACGGAATTTTAACTTGATTGATTCAGTCACTCACCTTGTTTAAGAAAAACATAATGTCTTAAGATGTTGTGAATTTATAATGGGTATTTTTTGATTTTTTTTTTTAATTTTCTGATGACTTTCATGCTATTTGGTTATTTATTAGTAATTTTTAAAAATTTATGTGAAAAATTAATTTTAAAGTAAGATCAGATATGATACTTCATCAACGAATTGTATTTTTTGGCACTAAATCTCATTGTGATTAGCCTAAACCCGACAACATTTCTTTGGTAAGAAGAGTTCAAACTCAAATTAAAAAGCATAAAAACTTCAATTTGAGCAAACTTACATTCAAACTAACCAACTCGATGAGAGGGATCAAATGAAACCAAATTTGATCCAATCCGAGTTAGATCAAACTCGGATCAAGTCAGTAAGCATTTTTTGAAAGCTTTTGGGGCTTAATTGGTAGGTCAAACAAACTCCAAATAGACAAGATTATTGTCATATAGAGCTTCTCGACAAGACAAATCAATAAGCCCAATATTACTAAATTCCAACTTTGCTAAGACTCTCAAATGCTCACAAAACATCGTCTGATCAAGTGAAACTATCTGCGTCAGCTCATGTTGTGGTATGAATTCCTTCCTTATTGTAGGGATGCCTCTAAACCGGAGGAAGCACAGAGCTTGGAGGAGGAGTTGAGGTTCAGTATTCTAGAACGAAGGTCCAACGAATGCTATGCACTCCTGCAGCAGTCGACCACAACCCACTAGTCATAATCAACCACCGTCAGTTGTGCACTACTCGATGCAATGATGCTCCTTGCTAAGTCTCGACGCGCACTGCAAAATCTTGTTCTAGGTATCCGAGTAACGAAACAACCTACTAAATAGAGCAACGATGCACAAAACAAATGGTGTAACTACACACCTCAAAGACAGTGTAAAGACACACCCTAAATATGGTGTAATAGCACATTCCAAAGATGGTGTAACGATACAACCTAAGATGGTGTAACAACACAGCACGAAGAAAGTAAACGACACACTCAGAAGATAGTATAACAGTGTATCTTACATATGGTGTAACGATATACTCCCAATATGGGATCATAAACAACATAATATTAAGGATTCGAAGATAACTCCCTGCAATGACTGCTTATGACTGCCACATTCAAAATATGGTGACCTTCTTCGAACTTCTGAATTCTTATCTTCACAGTTATTAAAATCATAGAACTAAATTGAACAATCATGAATATGAAATGGCCAGTGACAATTACAAATATAGAATGATGCCAGTAGCAGTTATTAAGGTTAAAAGATTTCAAAGTTGATTGCAAATATGTAAAGGTGTATAGCCCATAAAGTCATTGTAATGTTCTCGTTATGTGAGGTGTAATCAAGTAATTTACTAGAGACTCTCTACGACTTAAAAATAGGAGAGTCATTTTCATAAAGAAAATTGTTGATATTTTTAAAAAAATTAGCATTACTTGTGACTTAGGGTCTGTTTAGAAAAAGCTTTTCCCTGCTTTGTTTTTTAGACTATCCCCATAGTTCTATTTATGGAACTATTTTCCTTTTGCATTTTATAAATTTTTCTGGCAGAGAGCTAATTTTTTAGACCTAAGCTTTTAATGTATGGTGGCTACTAGAAAGCTACGATCTAACTTTTTCGAAATAAAATAAATTTTGAATGGCCACCACAATTTTTTGAAAAGCAATTTCTTCTATAACAACACCATAGCTGCTTCTTCAATCACCTATAGTTGACACTAAAAGACCATTACACTTTTTCATACTTCTTTTTAATCCTTTCATCCGACCAACACTCTATTCCTTGGGCATAACCCGAAAGAGATTTTGTTATTTAACATCCTAAAAGGTGCATTGAGCATGGATTCATGCTTTCAATAAAAAGAGGAGCACATCATAAAGATGGGACACATGTGGGAAAAACTTTTAATGTAGTGTCCATAAAAAAATTCATGCAATAACGAATTCAAGAGCTCCTTTACTAGATGGCGGGCTAGATTTCAGAACTAACCCACATGGTGCTTGAGGGAAGGGCGTGTTCCCTCCCACAGCTTAATCCTCTAGCACCGGAGCCTCAAGTTCATCGAACTGCTCAAGAAGTCGAACACATGGAGGAATCTCAGTACCGAGATTGTGTTGGATCCTTGGCAAGGAATTGACTGCTAGAGGGGGTTGATTAGGAGTGTACCACTGATACCCTATTTCCAATTGCACTCGCACTCTGAGGTCCCACACATGTGTATGTGTCGTATCAGTAATATCAAATTTTAATTTCAGAATATCGATCCCACAGAAAATGAGGGAGTTAGACTTAAGAGAAGTTCTAGCCTACTAGGTTTAGTTCTTAGTTTGAAATTTAGATTATGATAAAGCTCTACAAACTAATACTATAGTATTGCAATCATCTTTAAAGGTTAAATCCTTTAGAAATTTTACTTATCCTAATTGGATCGGTGATTATCAAGTTATAGTGTTACTTTCCCTTGCAGTGATATAAGTGGAGTGTTGGAAATGTAAAGTTTCAATTATGAATGTAGCTAGTGACAAATAAGAGAAACTCTCTTCTTTACCCTCTCCCGAGTAAATAAATAAGTTTGATTAAATTGGATTTAATTCATAAATCCCAACTTGAACCCATTAAACACTATTTACCTAATATTAGCATCTCTCTACAAAGTACTTGTAGCATACCTTATAGATCAACGTGAATAAAATTATGCTATTCTCTTATTTGTCACTAGCATCGCCCCAATTGGTTTGCCTTGAGTTTGCTGAAAGGATCTAATGAGGCTTGGATCCTGAGACAACCCAATATAGCAAAATTAAATTCCTGAAGGGCTCAGTTAGGGTTGAGGCTAGATTGAGCTAGCCTAATTTAACTTATGTTAGGTCAAGTTAGGTCAGGTTTGATCCTATTGGTCCTGATTTGAGGTTAGGTGAGCTTAATTATTGTTCGGAGTGAACATGGATTCAATTTGGCTTGGGTAGACTATTCATTTCAATTGGGGCTAAGGTGAATTCAAGTGATTTAACTTTATGTTTAAAAGGGTTTCAGTAAGGTCAACATAAATTAAACTATTGGAATGCATAAAACTGATACAAAATATAGTTAACCAAAATAACATCGTAAATTGTATTAAATTGAATTATGCTATTCTCATGACACTTGGGTCTAGAAATAGCAAGGATAGAGTATCCTGAAATACTATCTAAGGCCTTTTAATGATGTGATGCCCTAATGATCAAACTTCCCATTGTGGTAGATTAATTAGTGCACTTGAAAAACAAAGTTGAAGGCTTAAGATATATAAACTAAGCATATGTTATCATGTTAGAAGTAAATTAATCAAGTTAAGATTTTAAAGTGAAGTGAAATGATTGTATGGATGAAAATTATTGTCAACATACAACAACTGAGTTCATATATAAATGATTAAAGAACCAAATGACATTAAAAATCAAGTTGATTTAGCCATTGGGTAACTACATACGATTTTTATTTATTATGTATATACTGTGTGCATCATAGTTGGGATGATTCAAGTCAAGGTGACCCACTAGTTGGACCTATCATAATCTACAAGTTTACCTAATAGGAATTGACTGACTCAACACAATGTAAATAAGTAATTATAATTTAATATCAAGTAATGGTAGGAATTACCAAGTATTTTGTAACAAGATCAATTTGAACTATATGATCGAAGATCAAATAATTATATTTACCCATGTAAAAATTTGAATCATTAATATAAGATCAAAAAGTCATGCTTGTATCATTATATAAGTACTCACTCCCACCAAATTAAGAGTTTTAGAATGCTAAAATAGTCTTTTTACTAGCCTAATGCAAGGTGCACAAAAGTATTGAAGTTTGTACAAGTTTGTGCGACATTCAATCAATCATATAAGCGGCCAAAAGTACATAGAGACATATCTTAACCAAGGATATTATCAAATATTAAGTAAATCTATATGACAAAAGTAATATATGTGTTGGTAGAGGTAAAAGTGTATGGGCATACAAAATAGCTTGTTAATTAGATGTCTTAAAATTCTTGAAGGGAAACATGCATGCAAATCAAGATGAATTAACACATGTTGAAGATAGTGCACGAGAAGCACACATGCAAATTCAGGCAAGTCCATATATCAAGAATGCTTGTGAAACGCGCACATGAATCAGTGCAAAAAATCAATGTCTCTTCATAGTTTTTTGGTAATAGACTCTATACAAATCTCAAACAATTTTTGATAAGTACTCTAACAGAATTTAAGAAAAACTTAAATAAATCATTGAATAAAAGAAAAGATGAACTAAATTTTAGAAAAAAATAGAAAATAACTTGAATAAGATATTTTACAATTTATGTAATATTTTTGCTTAAGTTAAAATTTAATCAACATTAAAACAAGATATAAATAGAATTTTGCTAATAGAATTTGAACAAGATTTGAACAAAATCTTGAACAATATTTAAATACAATTTTGATCAACATTTTGAAAAAGATATAAACAAAAAATTGGACAATAAATTAGAGGAGATATTAGCAAAGTTTAAATGTAATTTATTTAAAATGTGAGTGAAATTAATTAAGAAAATTTTGGATGAAATTCAAGCAAAGTTAATTTTAGAAAATTTCACAATTAATAATTTTAAATTCTATGGAATTTTAAATCCCATTTCAACCCTTTGATGTTAGGCATTTAACCAATGAGTAAATATCACCCTTCACTTCTTTTTCGTCTTAGAGTAATGAGCATGTGGGGAAAAATACTAAATTATTTAATTAAAGAAGGGAGAGTTGCATGCAATTATAATTAGTAAGAAAGTTGAATGTCTTTTGGAATTAATGAGTCAGGTTTGGGCTAGACCAAAATTTGGAGCAAATTTAACTTGCATGATTCAACCCCAACTTACATTATGTTAACCCAATTTGCCTTCAACTCTACTCAACTAACTAATTTAACATGGATTCAATTTGGCTTGGGTAGACTAGAATTCAGTTCAATTGGTGCTAAGGTGAATTCAAGTGGGTTAACTTTAGGTCTAAAAAAGTTTGAGTGAGGTCAACATAAATTAAACTGTTGGAATATAACTGATACAAAATATAGTTGCCAAAATAACATCTTAAATTGTATTAAATTGAATTATGACATTCTCATGTCACTTGGGCCTAGAAATAGCAAGGATAGAGTATCCTGAAATACTATCTAAGGTATTTGAAGGATGTGATCCCCTAATGATCAAACTTCCCATTGTGGTAGATTAATTAGTGCGCTTGAAAAATGAAGTTTAAGGCTTAATATATATAAACTAAGTATATGTTATCATGTTAGAAGTAAATTAATCAAGTTAAGATTTTAAAGTGAAGTGAAATGATTGTATGGATGAAAATTATTGTCAACATGCAACTGCTGAGTTCATATATAATGACCAACGAATCCAAATGACACTAAAAATCAAGTTGATCTAGCCATTAGGTTGATTACATACTATTTTTATTGATGTGTTTATACTGTGTGATTCATAGTTGGGAAGATTCAAGTCAAGGCGACCCACTAGTTGGACCTATCATAATCTACTAGTTTACCTAATAGGAATTGACTGATTCAACATAATGTAAAGAAGTAATTATAATTTAATGCCAAGTAATGGTAGGAAATACCAGGTATTATCAAAATCAATTTGAACTATCTGATCAAAGATCAAATAATTATATTTACCCATGTAAAAATTTGAATCGTTAATATAAGATCAAAAAATCATGCATGTATTAGTGTAAAAGTGCTCACTCCAACCAAATCAAGTGTCTTAGAATGCTAAAATAGTCTTTTTACCAGCCTAATGCAAGGTACATAAAAGTATTGAAGTATGTGCAAGTTTGTGCAGCATTTGATCAATCATATAAGCGGTCAAAAGTACATAGAGACATAGCTCGACCAACAATATTATCAAATATTGAGTAAAGTTATATGACAAAGTAATATATGTGTTGGTAGAGGTGAAAGTGTATGGGCATGCAAAATAGCTTGTTAATTACATGTCTTAAAATTCATGAGGGGAAACATGCATGCAAATCAAGGAGATATAGCACATGTTGAAGATAGTGCGCGAGAAGCACACATGCAAATTTGGGCAAGTCCATACATCACGAATGCTTGTGAAACACGCACATGAATTAGTGTAAAAAATCCCAAGACAGATTTTACATACGGCCAAACTTTAACTATTACTACATATACATGCCACCTTTCAATTGCTTGAATTAAAATAGTAAATTTGTCATAATGTTTTTTATATTAATGAAGTGCGGTGGCTGTTAAGATTAAAATAAAAGAATTAAAAAATGTTTTTTTAACGTACTCATATTATTTAATAAATAAAGATATGTCCTTTTAAAAAAAAAAAAATCTTTAGGTAAGATAATATTGACACAAGTGGCACACAATTTCAGGAAAAAATTATTGCATGCGGACTCTACATGTGGTGTCCGATCCTGACCGTAGATCAGGTGATCTATGGTCAGAATGTATTTCGGTGAGCCCCACCTATTTTTTTTTTTTAAAAAGATCTGAAATATATTCTGACCTTAGATCACCGTGATCTACAGTCAAGATTGGACTCCTGAAATATATTCTGACCTTAGATCACCGTGATCTACGGTCAAGATTGGACTCCACATGCAGAGATACATGCGGTGTCCGTATGTAATAATTTCTCCGAGATGCATGCGGTGTCCGTATGTAATAATTTCTCCAATTTCAGGGAGAATAGCACAATTTTCAAAATAAAATGGTGCACTTTTGAGGTGGATTCAAGCAAATCGATATTAGACATGGATATGCAATCATACAACCCGTTTCATGAAAGAAGATTTCATGAAAAGAGGGTCTAATATGTGAAATTTTGACATCCAAAAATGTCTAAGAATAAAAAATAGAGATTTTCATAAATGTACTCATTTCAATCATACCAACCAAACCAAGATAAATATCCATTTTGCAAAATAAAACTAAGGCTCGTTTGAATCATCTTGTCAACCGGGGTCTCAACCATGAAATATCCATTTTGTGAGCTAAGACTCCCACATAGAGTTAAATTACACCCGAACCTTGCCTGTCATTAAAATTTGGATTTTTTTGAAAGATATTGATATCATCATTTCCGACCACATGCAATGACGAATAGGGGTGTAAGCAAGCCGAGCACGAGCGAGCCATGCTTAACTCGTGTTCAGCTCGTTTATAATTCGAGCTCAAAAAATGTGTTCGTGTTCGGCTCGTTTGCTTAACGAGCCGAACACCAGCCGTTCACGAACAACCCTAATCATACATATAGCCATAAGACAATAAGAGTTTGAGCAAGATTTAAAAATTATTATTTATATTAAAACATCATTTGATATGGATTTTCTTAACTTTGTTAGGCTCCATAATGTTTACTTGTTGTTTTAGTTTATTCCATAAAAAAATATTTTAATGTCTTTCTAAGGTTATTATATCTATAGGTAGGAAATACTTTCATGTAAGGTGAAGTCTATACAGTATTCTTAGAATAAAGCACAAATGTAATCATGTGATAAATTATTGCATAATCCATATTTAAAATATTTAAAAATATTAATTTTTGTTTTAATTATATTTCAATTTTAATATTAGAATTTATATATCAAAAATATATCAGTATGAATCTTAAAGGGATGACAAACGATAGATGAGATGATGTGTCACTGTGGGGCCCACCAAGGACGGCATTAAAAGCTCATGACTAGTCGGCCGAAACTACTGGTCGGAGGAAATAATCCCAAGACAGGCATAACTCTACTGCACACCTATCTAGTTGGAAGCCATTTTGAGCATTCAACCCTATCTAGCAAAGAGTTATTAATGGCTTTTGGCCCTGTCCGATCAGAAGTTATTTCAGGCTTCCAGCCCAATTCAACCAAAAGTCATTCCCGGCTCCTAGCCTCATCAAATCAATTGTCGTTTCAGACTCCCCGCCCCATCAAGCAGGGTGTTATTTCAGGCCCACTATTATATATATATATAATGGTGGTGCTTGACAACAGCTGTCCGGCGATGGTGGAGCCTAGGTATCCTCATGAGCTTAGATCTCCATTGAGCCTTCTCCTTCATGTCTAGGTTTTAAGTCCCCCTTTCATGAAGGGAGCGGGGTTTCATTTTAAAATTTTGTAGGTGATATCCTTTGTAAATACTTTTTGAATCCTGACCACTTTATCGGAATATCAAAGTGTTTCTTTTAGTTGGAGGGTATTTTGTTTGAGCATTTGAGTGAATTAATGATGTCAATATCAAGTGATCATAAACTTATTGGATTCAGCTCGATGAGATGTTCAATTTGAATATAAACTTTTCAGATGTAAAATTCGTGCCACCATTCAATTGCCTATCAAAAACCTTCAATTGTGCTTAAACAGCTTGACCTAAGCTAAATCGGACTCTGATAAAACCAATTTTGGCTTTATTTGGCTTGCCTTCTTAAGACGGTCAGTTTGACTCTTTCAAAACTTGGATGATTATAAATTCATATTTGCAATTGTTTCTTACTTAAAATGCTTTGAAATACATGCATGATGATATATA
>NW_018165684.1:13125-17308 GCF_001263595.1 Phalaenopsis equestris | reverse complement strand
ACTTCAGATGCGGAGTCCTGACCTAATATCTTTTCCTCGCTATGTGTTGAGCAATTTATTATCCTAAAATTATATGTTTTTCTTAATAAATTAGATAATTGTAATAATTTCAACCCCTCCAAAAACTATTTTATACTAAAACTTCAAATAATCTAAACATACAAAATGTATTATTTAATTCTTAATGCGATATTTGTCTATCTCAAGAAAGAGGTCGGCTCCCCTCAATCTGTCTCTCTCTTAAAGTAAAGCCTTGGGATTTGAGAAGCCGGAAAAAAAAAGGAGCGTGGAATATTGTGGCCGAGGTAGGTTTGCGAACTTTCAAAGAAGTTGTAGAATAGAGTTGCGTTTTGTTCTTTTTGACTCGTGATATTGACTAGTCAAATTTCCAAGTAATACATTTGCGCGGTTTTTATTCCTTGCTTTGTCATTCCTCATTCCAAAAACCTTAATGATTCCTTTATATTTATAATATTTTTCTCATAAATTTATATATAAAATACATATATTTGAATTTTAAAAAGTTTAGTCAATGTTGCATGTCTGAAGGTTCGAGGCGGTAGGCCTATAACGTTCGCACACAGTCTAATAAAAAGTTTTTTTATGCTAAAAGCCAAAAGAAAGGGAAAAAAATCACGGGGTAAGGGTTGTAATCGGCGAGCTCATGCTAGGCTTGTGTTCAACTCGATTGGAATTAATTCCATCTGAAATTGGCTTGTAATCGGCGAGCTCATGCTTGGCTTGTGTTCAACTCGATCGGAATTAATTCCATTTGAAATTGGCTCATGTTTGAAATTGCTCATAAACAGTGTGTTCGTGCTAAGCTCGCTTTACATATTATTGTTTGTGGTCAACTTAAAATTAGCTCATTTAAATTAATTATAAAATTAGATGTAGGATGTTAGGTTCGAACATGTAGTGTTCTTGTGCAATAAAAAATACACATAAGCATATATGACCACATAAGTTGCACTGACTTAATCTTAAATATAACTATATAAAATATACAATTGTATAAATAATATATATAATTTTTTAATTCACCCTAAAACGAGTCAAACACAATCGAAAAGATGGTTTCTCTTGTCTGGCTCGTTTATAATTTATGTATAAAAGTACTTAATGGACGATTCAAAAAAAAAAAAAATACTTAACGAGTCAAACATGAGCTGTTAACAATCAAGCTATTTTAACAGCCTTACACGTGGCCTAACCCAGTCATAGTAATTCCTTATAAGATTGAAAATATGTTGGTTCACTCTTCTCCTGATTTTAAGAAGATAGAATTACATTATTGATAATTATAGATGTACAATAGTCATCAAAGTTTAGTAGTTGTAATTAGGCTACAACAAATATAGTTCTTGGCGACAACATTAATAATGGGTCGTAAAGATTATTGTGGATTGCTATAAAGACAGAAGTTTACAACAAAATCTAGAACCGAAAACTGTGAAAACGTAAGTTGGTCATAGATGAAATAGTTGGAGACTATGCTAATGATTAACCACATAAGTTTTTGTTGGTCACATAGATCATAGTTGAAGGTTGTAGTAGCAATTAACTATACATCTTGTAGTTAGTCAAATTGACAATAGTTTGAAGTTGTAGTAGTAGTTAGCTATGTAAGTCTTAGTTGGTCAAATAGACCATGGTTACTAGTTGTACTTATGTTTGTTGGCCAGAAGGTTATCGTAATTATTACTTCTAAGAGGTCCATTGGCCACAGTGGTCATAGTGGAAAGCTTTAATGATAGTAGTAGATCACATAGGTTGTAGTGGAAGGATGTAATGACATAAATTAATCGCATATGTATTGAAAACAACTAGCCACGTAAGTCATTATGGGAAGCTACAATATTAATGAGAGTGGGTCGTTGTAAGAGTGTCAGTTGGCCAGAGTGGCCAACATAGTTGGTGGTTGTAATAACATCGGTTGGCAACAAATGCCATATGGAAGGCGTAATGACAGTTGTTAGCCACATTGGTCAAATAATCAATATGTAGTGCTACACTTGTTAGCGATTACATCCTTTCACTTGACTTTATTACTTATTGCCATAAACAACACTTATTTGTATATGATGTATAAAAAACTTCAGAAGTCAAAAGAAACTTGTTGTATTATGATTAGAAGTTATCACTGGATCATCAATAAGACATTATTCATTATATAGCATTTAGGATACTTTGTACATAGTATGTAGGATACTTTATCAGTAAATAGAGTTTGTCAATGGTGACTAGTATGATGTGGCCGACAATCAGAGGTTGACAACTATATAGGCTGAAAATTATTGTCGGTTTTTCTGTCTATAATGACAATGCAATAAAACTCCTTCTCCCCCATCACGGGAAGAGAAGAGTCTATTTATAGCCACCAAGGGAGGGTCATTTTACGAATGACTCTCATAACCATCTAATCAAACAAACTAGATTTATTTTCCTTTGGTTAGTGGTTTTTCTTAATAATTATAGGGTTTTAAAGACCTCAAAATCATGTGATCTTATTCTCATTGCATTTCTCTCATAGAGATACACAATTTTACTATATGTATGTCAACGATACACAATTTTACTATATGTATGTCAACTTTGGAGTTCATTTGACCCTTAAATTAACTAACCAAAGTCTCTACATGTGGTTTAAAGTCTTGATCTGTGCTTGATCTAACTCGGATTTCACAAATTTTAGTTTCGTTGGGTTTGTCTTATTGAGATGGTTAGTTTGATGACCATAAGCTTGTTGAATTTGGAACTATAGATGATCTTTAATTTGAATCTGAAATGTTTAATATTAAGAAAATGCATTGAAATTAATGCTAAATGTAAAAACTTATTTATGATGCACAATATCTCCCCCTATTTTTAAATGATAGTTTTTGTATCGTCCAATAATATAAGTCACTATGTCAGTTTTTGTTATTATTTTATATCCCCAAAAGACATGTGCACTGAATTGAAATAAAAGAATCTCTTATTTTGATACTTTATGGATATTCAAAAACTGCAAAATTAAATGTAAAATGCAAAAAAATGGTGAAATAAATACATTAAAAAAGGTACTCAATCTGGTCGTTATTGATAGAGTTGGTAGTGGCTGGACAAGAACGAGTTGGTGTTTTAGTACGTAAGCATGCATACTCAAACTCACATGCGCGTGTTTTCAAAAAGTTTAGTTTTGTTTTATAGATATAATGAGGTTCACATGTGACCTACTTTTTATAAATCGACAATTACAGGAATTTGATGGCGCTACTAGAAGATTTAAATTCCCAGCAACGACGCCAAAAACTTGACACCAAAAACTTAATAACAGTTATAAGATGTATAAATATAATATTCAATAATATTCAATAATGCTAAAGTAACACTTATTAACACAAGTATGCGTTTTGCTTAAGTAATATAGGGCTCTAATGGAGTCTTAGATATCGATCCTACAGGGAGTAGTTAGAACTACGGACTAATATTTTATAAAAAGCAATACTTCAATTACAACAACGAAGTTCAATTTGTCTATCTGTCACTAATAGGCAATTGAGATAAATATGTATTTTTATCTATAAAATAACTAAATATGCTAATGAAGGTACGATTGTGATATTCAATATATAAGAAAACATCCTTCTCCTTGTCAAGAAATTGTAGTGAAATGAATAAAGTGAATTAGTTCAAATTATATTGTGTCAAACAGGAGCATATATATTCTTTACCCTTTGGTCCAGGCATAAAGAATATTGGCTAATCCTATGCTTGGTTACTGATTCTGCGGCTAGATTGGGAGGATACCGGCTCTCACTTCGGAGCTCTCACGTTCCCCTCACTTGAGGGCTAACATCTACACATCAGCACCCAAACGATAGGATAAAATTGGGGATTTCAGTCTGTCACTCTAAAATCTCCAATTCTATGCCCGATAATATTATTTTCCTATTTATTTGCACCCAAATTTCAAGGGTTTTGACCTCCCTGAATCTTGGATGCAATCTTTACTTTAGTTGTAAAACTCAACATATTTTAACAAATCAATTGACCAGATTGAAACTAAATTAAGATCAAAGTGAAAAGATCATCACAATTTCTTAAACATTTTCATGGCTTTATCAATTCAAATCAACATTTCACAAATCTCGAGACAAGGAGAAAGACAGAGAAAACTACTCAGATCTCATGGGGAAAA
>NW_018165684.1:12021-13086 GCF_001263595.1 Phalaenopsis equestris | reverse complement strand
GAGAAATCTCTCACTTTCCCTCCACTCTTACAATCTCTCGAAGAATTCCTCGCAATTTTCACACTCTAATGGAACCTTTCTAATCTCCAGAAACTCTAGAGCTCTCTCCACCTCCTCTAGACTCTCCTATTTTCAACCAAAATCTTCCCTTTAATGATGTGGATTGGTTTTCCCAAAAGTTGCTTAAGCACCCCTCCAAAATCCGGCCTTATTCAATGCACAAGTACACATAATTGTCGATCTCGCCCTCGGCGAGCTTATGGAGAATTTTGTCCCGTAGCCTCGGGAAAAGCTTGTCGTCGGCGGCGTTGATGGCGCCGTCGGGGCCCTAGTTCAAATCTCCACATTTTGGTCATTTTTGCTCCAAATTCGCTCCTTTTTGCATCTTTTTGCTCTATTGACCCTAATTTATCATTACTGCAACAAAACATCAAAAATACCTTTCTTTAAAGTGCAATATCATAAAAAATAATATAAAATAGGTATGAAAATCTCAACATATTTTTCTCTGGTCAAAATCGATCAAACTTAACTATTATTTGTCCTCAAGTAATTTTAGTACTATATAAAGGTTATGATCTATTGTAGTAAAGTTTTAATTCAGAAACACTATAAGTTTGATTTAAATTAATATCATAGTGAGATTTTCATGAAAAATTCAAGTAATTGAATTAATTTTGTAGCCACAAGCTTGTCTAGTCATCAAGTTTAAGAGTTCTAGTCTTCTATTTATTTCAAGAATGACTATAGATTGCGATATTAAGTTACTTAGAATATTCAAATGATAGGAATTTCATGAGAACACTACTAGTAAAAGATTTATTTCATAAATATAAGTTCAAGAATGTACTTAGGTTTTCTCTTTAGGTAGGTCTAGTGAAGTCAATTTTTGATTAGGCATATCCTCAAGCTTCTCTTCACTTCCTTAATTTTTTCTTTCTTTTTCATTTGGATTGCTTTCAATCCTATATAATTTTCTTTTTTCTTTTCAGGGATTATTTTCAATCCTTTCTTTTTCCTTTTTCAAGTGAGGATTACTATATCTAGATAACCTTTAATGATTGT